>NC_061513.1:299784185-299804890 GCF_022539505.1 Lolium rigidum
GGTTCGATAACCTTGGTGTACGCATCACACCTTCCTCTTGGGGTTCTGTAACGGCCCAGGGTAGCACCCCTAATAGATTTGTTTGTTCTTTTTCTTTTGTGCATCATCATGTCATCATGCATCATATCATCCATGTGTTCACAAAATAAAATTATTTTTATAAACCCAAATTATTTTGTTTTCCCTCTCATATGGTTCCTATATTAAACCCCTCTTCTATTCATTTAACAAAACCCTATAACAAAACTATATATTATGTTTACTATAAAACTTGTAACTTATTTTATCCTTATCTCTGCCTTTGTTTTAAAATTCAAACTTTTATTTGAATTGGTTTAAATCATGTTTGCAAACAGTTTTTAAAGGAGAAAACCCCCTAACCTTTGCTGGACCCTTTTCTCTTTTCTGGCTCAGCTCCTCTCTCTCTAGCCACATCTTCCTTCCAGCCCAGCCCGCCCGTACCTCTTCGATCGAAGACAAAGTCTTCTCTTCCCTTTTCCTTCGCACGAGCACGAGAGGAGCGTGCTTGCCTCTCCATCGGCTGTCTCCCGGCCTTCCCCGTGTGGTCCTCCCCCTCGCTTTATCTCTCGGCACCCGGCACAACCACCCCACCTCCTTCTGCACGCCAAGCACTCCCGCTCCCTCCTATTTTCCCCTTCTCCACGAAAAGTAGCAGGAGGCAGAGAACCCCACGGCCATCATCGGCCTCTCTACGCCGCCGTCGACTCCGGCCCTCCCCCGCCAAGCCACCACCACCAGGAGCTGTGCCTCGTTCTCCTCGTTCGCCTGGTACACCTAATCGAGACGGGGGCGCCTTGAATCGCCGCCGAATCGCCGATCCCCTTCTTCGTCTCCAGCAACAATTCGTCGAAATTCCGGCGCCTCCCTCCTCCTCTGCTCTCACCGTCGGCACGTCGAGCTTCGTCGTGAGCTTCCGCACCTCCTGAACCCCTTTACCTCCCCTTTCTCTTACTATTTCGCCGTCTCACCTTGTTGCCGTCCGCTGCTTTCCGCAGATGTCCACCGCCGACGAGATTCCGGCGCTCCTCGACGACGGCGCCGCCCCTCCATGGTCCGCGCCGATGAGAGGCGCCCGACGCCCCTTTCCTCGCGCCCTGGGACGCCCCCAGACGCCGCGCCGCGCTCACCTTGCCGCGGTGACCACCCTGCCGCGACGCGAGCGGCATCGCACCGCATCGAGCACCTGGTGGGCGTGCAGGGACGCTTCGCCAGCGTGGCGCCCTGGCCCCACCTGTCAGCGGCACGGGCTACCTTCCCCCTCGGTGAGAATAAACCCTCAGATCCAGATCCATCCCCTTTTGCATCTTAGCCCCTGCAAGATTAGAGAACCCAACCCGCAGTCCCCGCCTGCGTCGGTTTTTAAGATAACCCCCTGGCCCTTCTATAAAGTGACCCGGGGTCCCTCCCCTGGTTAGTATTTGTTTTCGGGTCCTTTTCTCAATTAACTAAATTCTGTAAACCTATTTTTAATTAATAAAAACTATTTTGTTAATAACTTTTAGTTGGTAACTCCAAATTAAAAGTACTGTATATGAATTTTGATCAGAAAAATGCAAGGAACATGATTATGCCATCCATACCTGCTGTTGCATCATGCATCATACAACTTCGTGTTAGTTTGCATTATCACCTAATATGGAACATATGGAATATGTGGGATATTATATAAATGTTGTCCCGGTTCCATTTAACTTTGATGTAGCTCACCCCTGCCATGTTTGCTATGCTAATCCACCCTTAATATTGGCGGTAGGAAATGCAACTCCAACCTAATTTGTTTGTCCGGGGTTCCGACTCCGATTAAATTGGATAAGTTGCGTCGCACCATCTTTGCCATGCCATGCATGCATATCTTGATCATGCCGATTCTTCTTCCGTAGTAGTAAGACTTGCATACGTTGTGTGTGTTCCAGCATCTGCTTCTTCCCGGATAGGATCGCGAAGTGGTGTTGTGAGATACGACAAGTTCTTCTGCAGCTTTTCACAGGCGAGCCCTCTCTCTTCACCTATTATACACTCTCCCTCGCATTGCTATCCTTATGTTGCGCTTCTTTATCGAGTCACGTGTCCTATTCCACTTGTTTACCATAACAATCCTATATGTATCGTTCCTTACCCATAGCCGTTGCTTGATGTTTGAGCCTTGCGAGTCGTAGGCGTGTTTAGGCTCTGTTGTTTATCTCGATCTGTTATCGGGATATGTTGGGTTATTGGGAGGTTGTCACAATCCTATATCAGTTGTTGGAGATACACATGCTTTACTTATTTGTTAACAACTAAAATTGTAAGCGAGAGGCATCCGTGAGCCCCTTTGCGAAAGCATCGTAACTTTGACTTGCTAATGTCCCCTAGGACCCGAGTTCTTGTTATCTGTTCCGAGATTGAGCGCTCTACCCATGCGTGGGGACGATTATTGGGACCCCCCCCCCTCACCCATTACCTTTTCTCAAGTCAGTTGAAAAGGGGGCCACAACCTTGATTTTATTTGCCTATACCATGTATGCCATGCTTTACTTACTGTTGCCTTCGGGTGTTTACTTCCTGTTGCCTTCGGGTGTTTATATTCCGTATCGTACCCCGCGGAACGTTTAGCGAAGCGTGTGGTTTGCACGCCTAGCCGTTAACGCAAACCCCGAGTCCGCTTCGGAGTACGGCGGACTTCGTTACGGGTAGCTTAGTCGGGTGGCCCCCTAGACTTTCTTGTTGAACCGGGAACGGTCTTGTTGTGAGACATCCACCTGTCGTAAGTGGGTCGAGCATGCGTATGGTTACATTTGGGCAACCCCTGCAGGGTGTACATCTTATCGATAAGCCGTGTCCGCGGTTATGGACGACTTGGAATTGTATAGCTTGATCATAGAACAACTTACACCGTTATCTTGTTGCTAATAATCTGATAATAACTTGCGTAGTAATATAGCCTTACTACAACCGATACCTAATAAAACTTGTCCACCGTTGAGTGCCTTTTACATTGCCTCTTTGCAATTGTTGGAGGGGATATGTGTAATCGGCTGGGTTATGTTTGTGTAGTATTTTATCTGTCACCTTGTGCGCTCTCTTATCTTATCTGATTAGACGGATGTTGTAGCGTGTCTCTATTGGTTATAGTTTTGCTGCCGCTAAACCTACCATATAGCCCCCGGCGATATATATATTATACTCGCCCGGCGAGCATAGCCATTTCTAGTCTCGCTAAGTACGTGCCGGAGTTCGTTCCTTGGTACTTACTCTCGCCTTTTCCCCTTTCTCTTTTGCTTCCTCCCTCTTGCTCGGCAACCGATGGCCCGACTTTGGACAGTACAAGATGACGACGTTAGCAAGGTTACCCTTCCGGCTTGGCCCGGGCGGGGTTATGGACGCCACTGGTTATCTTCAGGACTCTTAGTCCAATTTGTATCTTGTCCGTACTCGGACGTATTCGATCTTCTGTATGAGTTGGATCTTTGTATTGTATATTTGTATCTTGACTCGTTGGAGTCGTTGTTGTAATATATATATATCTTGTGGGCTCTATTGTAATCCTGTTGTAATGTTACCGCTCGTGTTAATTCCTCTGGCATCACGTGTGTGATTCGTCGCGCACGTCGTGTCGGAGGGCGTCTCTGGATCGATATCATGCGGATTTCGTGCTGGATCGCTGGAATCCTCGGGATACCGGTTTGGGGCGTCACAAGTTGGTATCGAGCTCGGGTTGATCGGTACCCCACTAGTCCAGCCTGTAGGATAACCTTGCCAACGGACGTTGTGTCTAGTGTCAAAACTATTTTCTAAAACTCGTTGGATAGATCTGATTAGCTCTGTTTTTCTCCTTATCTATATTCTTGCTCCTCTTATCTTTGCGAGTTTTGGATCTTCTCTTATCTGCTTCTCCGAGTCATAGGTTTTGACGTGGGTTGGACGATCTATGCCTTCACCTATTAGGACCGATCTCTGAAGATTTCTGACAGAAGAACCTCACCGGCGGCTAAACCTTCGTCTTCTCCATTGATGTCATCTATGTCTCTCGGATCTTTCTACAATTCTTTGTTCTTTGGCTCAGTCGAATCTTCGCTGACAATGCTTGTCGATATCGTCAATCAGAATTCTGGGAGATGTTACACGACTCTCCTATTCATGTGCAGAGTAATACTTTGAGTGCGGGATGGGCTGATCACCATACCGACTACTCTTATTATTCGCTCTTGTTACCTGAATTGGTGGATCCGTGTGACTGCTATTCCTTCGTTTGTTTCTCCGGAGTCATCATCATCATCGGAACAACGAATTCTTGTTGGTGGGGTCGCCATTCTACGTGGAGCAAGAACTCTTGTTAGTGGTGTCGAGAAGACCAACAGTTTGCCAGAAGAAGGTTCCACCTGAAGGTCGGGTGAAGATCAACGATGCCCCAGAAGATCTAGTAGTTCACCTCTCTCCCCCTTAGGTTGACGTGGAACCTCGGGGCGAGGTTCCTTGTTAGTGGTGTCGATTGTAACGGCCCAGGGTAGCACCCCTAATAGATTTGTTTGTTCTTTTTCTTTTGTGCATCATCATGTCATCATGCATCATATCATCCATGTGTTCACAAAATAAAATTATTTTTATAAACTCAAATTATTTTGTTTTCCCTCTCATATGGTTCCTATATTAAACCCCCTCTTCTATTCATTTAACAAAACCCTATAACAAAACTATATATTATGTTTACTATAAAACTTGTAACTTATTTTATCCTTATCTCTGCCTTTGTTTTAAAATTCAAACTTTTATTTGAATTGGTTTAAATCATGTTTGCAAACAGTTTTTAAAGGAGAAAACCCCTAACCTTTGCTGGACCCTTTTCTCTTTTCTGGCCCAGCTCCTCTCTCTCTAGCCACATCTTCCTTCCAGCCCAGCCCGCCCGTACCTCTTCGATCGAAGACAAAGTCTTCTCTTCCCTTTTCCTTCGCACGAGCACGAGAGGAGCGTGCTCGCCTCTCCATCGCTGTCTCCAGCCTTCCCCGTGTGGTCCTCCCCCTGCTTTATCTCTGGCACCAGCACAACCACCCCACCTCCTTCTGCACGCCAAGCACTCCTGCTCCCTCCTATTTTCCCCTTCTCCACGAAAAGTAGCAGGAGGCAGAGAACCCCACGGCCATCATCGGCCTCTCTACGCCGCCGTCGACTCCGGCCCTCCCCCGCCAAGCCACCACCACCAGGAGCTGCGCCTCGTTCTCCTCGTTCGCCTGGTACACCTAATCGAGACGGGGGCGCCTTGAATCGCCGCCGAATCGCCGATCCCCTTCTTCGTCTCCAGCAACAATTCGTCGAAATTCTGGCGCCTCCCTCCTCCTCTGCTCTCACCGTCGGCACGTCGAGCTTCATCGTGAGCTTCCGCACCTCCTGAACCCCTTTACCTCCCCTTTCTCTTACTGTTTCGCCGTCTCACCTTGTTGCCGTCCGCCGCTGTCCGCAGATGTCCACCGCCGACGAGATTCCGGCGCTCCTCGACGACGGCGCCGCCCCTCCATGGTCCGCGCCGATGAGAGGCGCCCGACGCCCCTTTCCTCGCGCCCTGGGACGCCCCCAGACGCCGCGCCGCGCTCACCTTGCCGTGGTGACCACCCTGCCGCGACGCGAGCGGCATCGCACCGCATCGAGCACCTGGTGGGCGTGCAGGGACGCTCGCCAGCGTGGCGCCCTGGCCCCACCTGTCAGCGGCACGGGCTACCTTCCCCCTCGGTGAGAATAAACCCTCAGATCCAGATCCATCCCCTTTTGCATCTTAGCCCCTGCAAGATTAGAGAACCCAACCCGCAGTCCCCGCCTGCGTCGGTTTTTAAGATAACCCCCTGGCCCTTCTATAAAGTGACCCGGGGTCCCTCCCCTGGTTAGTATTTGTTTTCGGGTCCTTTTCTCAATTAACTAAATTCTGTAAACCTATTTTTAATTAATAAAAACTGTTTTGTTAATAACTTTTAATTGGTAACTCCAAATTAAAAGTGCTATATATGAATTTTGATCAGAAAAATGCAAGGAACATGATTATGCCATCCATACCTGCTGTTGCATCATGCATCATACAACTTCGTGTTAGTTTGCATTATCACCTAATATGGAACATATGGAATATGTGGGATATTATATAAATGTTGTCCCGGTTCCATTTAACTTTGATGTAGCTCACCCCTGCCATGTTTGCTATGCTAATCCACCCTTAATATTGGCGGTAGGAAATGCAACTCCAACCTAATTTGTTTGTCCGGGGTTCCGACTCCGATTAAATTGGATAAGTTGCGTCGCACCATCTTTGCCATGCCATGCATGCATATCTTGATCATGCCGATTCTTCTTCCATAGTAGTAAGACTTGCATACGTTGTGTGTGTTCCGAAGATCTCGCTTCTTCCCGGATAGGATCGCGAAGTGGTGTTGTGAGATACGACAAGTTCTTCTCGTAGCTTTTCACGTGCGAGCCCTCTCTCTTCACCTATTATACACTCTCCCTCGCATTGCTATCCTTATGTTGCGCTTCTTTATCGAGTCACGTGTCCTATTCCACTTGTTTACCATAACAATCCTATATGTATCGTTCCTTACCCATAGCCGTTGCTTGATGTTTGAGCCTTGCGAGTCGTAGGCGTGTTTAGGCTCTGTTGTTTATCTCGATCTGTTATCGGGATATGTTGGGTTATTGGGAGGTTGTCACAATCCTATATCAGTTGTTGGAGATACACATGCTTTACTTATTTGTTAACAACTAAAATTGTAAGCAGAGGCATCTGTGAGCCCCTTTGCGAAAGCATCGGAACTTTGACTTGCTAATGTCCCCTAGGACCCGAGTTCTTGTTATCTGTTCCGAGATTGAGCGCTCTACCCATGCGTGGGGACGATTATTAGGACGCCCACTCACCCATTACCTTTTCTCAAGTCAGTTGAAAAGGGGGCCACAACCTTGGTTTTATTTGCCTATACCGTGTATGCCATGCTTTACTTACTGTTGCCTTCGGGTGTTTACTTCCTGTTGCCTTCGGGTGTTTATATTCTGTACTGTACCCCGCGGAACGTTTAGCGAAGCGTGTGGTTTGCACGCCTAGCCGTTAACGCAAACCCCGAGTCCGCTCGGAGTACGGCCGGACTTCGTTACGGGTAGCTTAGTCGGGTGGCCCCCTAGACTTTCTTGTTGAACCGGGAACGGTCTTGTTGTGAGACATCCACCTGTCGTAAGTGGGTCGAGCATGCGTATGGTTACATTTGGGCAACCCCCGCAGGGTGTACATCTTATCGATAAGCCGTGTCCGCGGTTATGGACGACTTGGAATTGTATAGCTTGATCATAGAACAACTTACACCGTTATCTTGTTGCTAATAATCTGATAATAACTTGCGTAGTAATATAGCCTTACTACAACCGATACCTAATAAAACTTGTCCACCGTTGAGTGCCTTTTACATTGCCTCTTCGCAATTGTTGGAGGGGATATGTGTAATCGGTCGGGTTATGTTTGTGTAGTATTTTATCCGTCACCTTGTGCGCTCTCTTATCTTATCTCGATTAGACGGATGTTGTAGCGTGTCTCTATTGGTTATAGTTTTGCTGCCGCTAAACCTACCATATAGCCCCCGGCGATATATATATTATACTCGCCCGGCGAGCATAGCCATTTCTAGTCTCGCTAAGTACGTGCCGGAGTTCGTTCCTTGGTACTTACTCTCGCCTTTTCCCCTTTCTCTTTTGCTTCCTCCCTCTTGTCGGCAACCGATGGCCCGACTTTGACAGGTACAAGATGACGACGTTAGCAAGGTTACCCTTCCGGCTTGGCCTGGGCAGGGTTATGGACGCCACTGGTTATCTTCAGGACTCTTAGTCCAATTTGTATCTTGTCCGTACTCGGACGTATTCGATCTTCTGTATGAGTTGGATCTTTGTATTGTATATTTGTATCTTGACTCGTTGGAGTCGTTGTTGTAATATATATCTTGTGGGCTCTATTGTAATCCTGTTGTAATGTTATCGCTCGTGTTAATTCCTCTGGCATCACGTGTGTGATTCGTCGCGCACGTCGTGTCGGAGGGCGTCTCTGAATCGATATCGTGCGGATTTCGGCTGGATCGCTGGAATCCTCAGGATACCGGTTTGGGGGCGTCACAGGTTCCCAACGGACGTGTGCTTCACGCGTCATCACTCGCGCCCGTGGTCGTGGTCGTGGCCGCAGCCGCGGTAGAGCTGCACGCTCACCATCGCCTGCGACGCCGTCGTCGTCATCATCGTCGGACATGCAGGACGAGGAGGGGCCCATGCTGTTCGAGTTCATCGTCATCCTCAAGGGCGACCCACACGACAACGAGAGGCTACCGGACGACTTCGCCAACTTCGTCGCCGACGATGAGCGCCCGGGCTCGCTGCATCTGCGGGAGGATGGCTGCCACTGCTGCCGGTGGATCGTCAACGTGATCTACGACACGCGCGGCAAGATGTACCTCCACATCGACTGGGAGAAGTTCGCGCGCTACCACCGCCTCGAAGCCGGCTTCATGCTCGTGTTCTCCTACTTCGGCGACAGCGTGAGCGTCAAGGTGTTTGACGAGATGCGTTGCCACCAGAACTACCACGGCGAAAGCGCCGAGGAGGACGACGACTGAAGAATGTTGTTTCTTTGCAGCGAAAAAATGCACGAAAGCTTCTGGATGTTCCTCCTCGGAAGAACCAACAGGGGCACCATCACCAGCTGGATTTTCCAGTTTGGGTGATTGAGTGTGCCCTCGAGTGTTCTTTTTTGGCAGCGAACACACGAAACCTTCAATGCCCGGCCTAATTAGGTTTAGTTTTTTGCAATCTTTTATATTTGTGTCAACCATGGTTCAAACTATGTATTAGTTTATGGAAAACTATTTTGCAAACTATATCTTCATGTAAACCACGTTCCCAATTATGTATTAGTTTGTGGAATATTTCTTCTCTTTATTGAAAAAAATAAAATAAAAATTAATGTTTGGGAACGAATAAAACACGTCCCCCAAACGCTCGATCCGGCGTGCTTTGAGGATGATTTGGGGGACGCCACTGGAGATGCTCTAAAACTGTAATACCAAACAGGCAAACAAGCTCTCAATGGGCTTGGGCCTTGGCTGCACGATGGGCTTCCCCGATTCTTTGGCGCTCGTCCGTGCGTTGCTTGTTCCTGATGGCGTCAACCAGTAGTTGGGTCGTAACAATAACCCCTTGTGGAGTACCAGCTTTCCCCCAAGCTTGTGCATGCGGGAACGCATTAAGAGCATCCCCACTCGTTGGCGCTCCCCACGCCCAAATTCGGACGAAACTACCTCCGGATTGGACGAAATTAAGGCGTGGGGAGTACCGTATTTCCAGTCGTCCACCCGGAGTTCGGCGGATAGAGTTTAAATTCAAACAAACCTCCGTCCCGCGCTACAAGTACGGCCAGTTGATCGGCAAAAGGAGCAAAAGGATCAGCCACAGATCGGCGATCGGAGGGAAATTACACGGAAACAGGCTCGTCGGCAGTCCCGGCCGGCACGGCTTCGTCCGACGGACCAGTTTCCTCACACGTCGTGGCCGAAGCGGCTGCGGCGGCGGATGATGAACCAGCGGCAGTGGACGTCGAAGCAGCCGCAGTCGACGAGGTAGATGGTGAGGAAGACGAGGTATGAGCCGGCGGAGACGACGAAGGACTGGCCGGAGTGGCTCGGAGGATGTCGTTGCGGTGGCCCTGGTACCAATTCCTCGTCTCCTCGTCCATCAGTTCCATGTCGCCGCCGCCCATGAGGAACGCCAAGTCTGTGTTCCTCTTCTTCGCCGCCACCGTCGTCTTCAGCAGGGCGATCCGGACGCCTTGGTTGGCGAGCATCTCCCGCCACCTGCCGTCGAACTTGTAGTTCCTCCCGTCGGCGTGCGTCCTCAAGTCGGCCCAGCACTTGTCGATCGACGCCTGCATCCTGTCGGCGGGATTGCCCGTCTTTTTGAGCTCTTTGAGCTTCTTCTGGCCGAGTTCAGGGCGCCCTTCCGCCGCGCTTGCCGCCGGAGCGTCGGGGTTGTACTGCTCGGTCTTGCTCTTCGAGAGGGTCGTGCGGACTTCCTTCCACTTCTCGCACTTCTCGAGGCGGGCGTAGACGTTGAGGAACTTGAACTGCAGGCCGGTGTCGTCCGTGTACATGTCCAAAGCTCGGCGCAGCTGGGGAAAAAAGAGCACGGCGATGCGGGTCAGCTAACGACGATGTACCTCGGTGATGCAGGGTCGACGGAGCATACCTTTTGCTCCATGTCGTGGCCGCTGATCGGCCGTTTCTCGCACTCCTCCTGTATGCCGTGCCATTTGCTGCACGCCGTCTGCATGAGCCCCCAATGGGTGGCCATTGCCTTGTCTCCCCGGAACACGTTCATGTTCGTCTTGTTGAAGTAGGGATCGACGAGTTTGCGCTCCTCGTACGCTCTGCTTCACTCGAAGCCAATATGTGTCGAACGACCGATTGGCCCCGATTATGCCGTTCGTGGACACGGTCATCCAAGCTTCGGCGAGGCACTCCTCTTCCTTCGGCGTCCATTTGATACGCGGTTCGGCGGGCGGCGAGTCCTTCTTCCTCTTCTTCTTCCCCTTCGACGAGGTTGGCGGCGGCTTGAGTTGGCTCTTCTTCTTCCTCGCCTTCTTCTTCGACGGCTTGGCTTCCGTCGGCAACATCCTCCCGATGCTCGTTGCGCGCCGCCACAGCTGCCGTCGCCCTCGTCTCCTCTTGCGTGAAGAACCCCGGGCACGCAGCGGCGGCGGTCATGAAGAATCCCGGCTCGCAGCGGCGGCGGTGGTGCCGGAGGTGATCATCTCGTGGATCTCCTCTTCGTTCGGCGCCGCCATCGCACCGAACGCGAGCGGCCCTCGTCGCATGGCCGGCGAGGTGTCCTCGAACAGGCCGCCGCCGCCGACGCCAAGCTCGGGCGGCGACGGTGTGGGCTTGGACGGTTGGACGTAGGCGCCCTCTTGGAACACGGCAGTCGGCGACGGCGAGTACAGCGAAGGCGAGAAGGAAGACGGGGAACTTGTTGTACCTTGCGTCGGCCATTGGCCGGGGAACATGCCGCCGCTATAGGCCATGCTGATCAGCCTCGCTTGTTCCTCCTGGGCCGCCTCCGCCGACCTCTTGGCGGCGGCTCTTTTCACCCTCTCCGCCCTGGCGCTTGTTTCCACGTCGCGCCGTTGCTCGTCCGCCGCCCACTCGGCGTTCGACATGCCCGGCGGCTTCGTCTTCTTCGCCCGCATCTTCCTCGCCGGCGCCTTCGGCGGCATTTTGGTGGACGAGAAGACGAGGAGGAGAGTGGTGGTGGACGAGAAGACGCCGCCAGGAACTGGAGCTGGAAGACGAGGAGATTGGGGGATTTCGGCGGGAGAGAATGGGGATATGCAAGCAAATTGGAGGGAATGGGGATATGCAAGCAAATTGGAGGGAAAATCGACAGGATTAGGTTTTCCAGTCGCCGACTACGCGGGTCCACACGACGTTTCGCGCCAAAACCTTTCGTCCGGAGTCCCCGAGCGCGCCCCGGGGGGCCGGGGGTGGCGTGGGCTCGCCGGATGGATTAAGGGCCAAATCCGGACGAAAACGAGGAACCGGGGGCGCGACTGGGCCGAAATTCGCCGACCGGATGGAAAAAACGTCGCTCGGGGGCCTCGTCGGGGGGACGAGTGGAGATGCTCTAACGACGGCGTAGAGTGGCTCACAGGTGCAACACTTGCGCGGGTATCTTTTCCACTGGATCAACAATTTAGGATCGTCCTCCCCCCTTTCCTGATGAACCCGTCTGCCATCTGTGCATGAGGTTGCACAAAAGAATTAAAATGAGCTGGAGAGCTAGCTGTTTGTTCCAAATGAGCTGTTCCCCCTTGATTAACTTACAGGAATACAGGTATTTTGAAGTTAGTTTGTTAGTTTTGCAGCGTCAATTTAGTTCAGGATTCAGCAACACAGAGGAAGTAGATATGTATCAGGACAGGGACAAGCAATTTAGTTCATTGCTAGCAATTTGATCACATACCTTGCCGGGTTCGCAGACAATGGCGAGCTCACGGCGAACGACATCCTCGGAGACCGGTTATGAGGGGTTCCTGCTGCTTTCTGGAGTGATGCTTGCGCAATTCAAGCTCTGGATTTTGTGATGTTCTTATTTTATTTTATTTCCATTAGAAATTTGCAAATTGCTTCTGTAAGCGAACAACGATGAAACAGAAAACATTTCCAAAAGTATAACGAATTTGTAATTCAGTGCAGTACACCAACTGGTGGATGAACGATGATCACTGGAAACTAGTGATGTGCATTAAATAGTTGGGGTTTAACATTCTGAAGTATGTTGCGGATCACCGGAAACTAGTGATGTGCATTAAGAAAACAGTATATGGTCTGAAACTAGTTCAAAACATGTAGTATCTACATATGCAACGCAACTTGTTCAAGATAACCTCCTGCCGCTGATCAGGGAGTGAGCTTAAGTTTTCTATATTGTTCTGCATTCATCTCTAGTTCCTGCTATTTTACAGATTTTTGTTACCCTGCTTAGTCTTGAGTGATTTTTCTAAAATTTCATAAAAGAACAAAAAGGTAATGTAAAATGCACTACATTTCACTGAGGAATCTTATAGATAAACAGAAGTAACTGGATGTGATACTTCTCTGGACTATTCTGAAGAAACTGTAGGGAATACATGCGTAGTAGTATCATTTAGTAGCTTCATTTTGTTGGCTTAGTTTAAGATTGGCACTGTGATATTTGAGATTTTATGCCTACATTTGTTTCAGAGTTACTTGAGAGTTGTTTGAGACCTTCTCGAAGCCACAATATTGCTCTCTAATTTCAACCCGATGCGAGCATGGTTCCATTTTTGTATCGCCTGGTGCTTAGTGTATGTGGTCTGTTCATAGAAAAGGAATAGTAGTTTATCTAGAAACGGGAGATGGTGCATATGTTGAGTCGGTCAGTGGAGAACACTAGTATTAGAAATGTCTTGCTGATGTATCTCTTATAATCTGGCTGTATGCTACTTCTGACTGTAGTAGCTGCTAGTGATAATAATCATGCTTGAAACATTCTCTCTCTTGCTTACATTTGAACAGCACTCTATGGTCTATAGGCATGCACTTGTTATCTGTCTTTGAACTGCATGGCTAGATATATTTTAGGCCTTCCCTAGACATCTGAAAGCAATTTTGCATGCAGGAGTTCCCACAGTCACAATTTTATGAGATGTATGCCCGTGTAATTTCAGCAGTAGTAGCTGTCTAGTGATTTTAAAATCATCATCCTTGGAGCAGTAGTAATTTCAGCAGTAGTAGCTACTGGTGATTTTTTTTCGATAAAGGATGTTTTATTACTTTTGAAAAGCAATTACATCTAGTCTCTGCATAACCAGGATACACACAGCCGTTCAAGAGTCTGAAGTCCAAAAGATGTCAAAAAAACTAGGCGAAATACATATCGCAAATATCGCAACGATGAATCATATAACGCCTAAGGGGTGGGTGGGGCTTCAATCCGTAGACTATGCTTCCACCCATATAGGGAAAAAGTATCCCTCGGCGTAGCCTCCAACCTTGTACAGACCTTCGTAAATAGGTCTCGGTTCTCCATGCGCTGAAGAGGTAACCACAAATGGAGAATACATGTACATCTGTAGATGACCTGCAACAAAGAGCAATTTTTATCGTTAAAAATCTTGTTATTTATACTCAGCCAAAGCGCCCAGATAACTGCTAGCGCACCCACCGTAAGAAGCAACTTGAACCTTGAATCTATACCGTGAAGCCAATTGCCAAAGATATTGGCCACACTGAGGATACATGGTAGATGCTACTTGGATGACAGACCAAATAGATCTCGCAAATTGGCGGAAGAAAAGGTGTTTAATGGTTTCATCATGATGACAAAAAACACATCGAGTACTTCCGTGCCAATTCTGCTTAACAAGATTGTCTTTGGTGAGGATAACTCCTCGATGAAGATACCATCAATTTTATTTTTAATAGTATCTTCATCTTCCAAATTTTCTTATTATTATCAACTGGTATATCAGAATGAAGTACGACACTGTATAAAGATTTGACCGAGAAAGAGCCATCTACGTGTAAATTCCATCTAAATTCGTCTGGTTCAGGTGATAGGTTAATATCCCCCAGCCGTTGAATTAGTGCATTCCATGCCAATAGTCTTTGTCCTAGCAAAACTCGTCTGAACGTCACATTCGGTGGCGACGTAGCCATTACTGTGGCAATGATATCACCTTTGCGACGAACACTACTATACAGCAAGGATACTGTTCACTTAAGGGTGCATTATCTAACCAAACATCTTCCTAGAATCGTATCTGTGCTCCATTCTTGATCGAGAAAGTACCATGACGAAAAAAGAAATTTTTTGTCGCCATGAGACCAGCCCAGACTGGATAAAACCAGGCTAAAATAATAAACTATTATTTCTCAGCTGATAGGAATGAATACTGAAGCGGGAATAAATACTATTAAGGGGGAAATGTGCCTTATGGCCAATTGCAATTTCAGCTGCGTGCTCTGCGTCTAGGGCAGCGTCCCTGGATGTGCAGCGGCAGCTCCTCCTCCTCCATGGCCTCGGCGACGGATGGTGGTGGCGGCGGCCGTTGGATCTTGTGCCCGCCGAGATCCATTGTCGGCTTCTGGTGGCGGCGCGAGGAAGGGGGCGGCGATGTGCGGGGCGAGGATGGTGTGGTTGCGGCTCCGCCGTCCACCGAATTCTCCTTCTTCATCGTTGGTCAGTGGATGGCGGCGTGGGGGCATGCTCGTCTTCTTCGGGTTTGAAGGTGGTGGTCCTAGGGTTCTCCTTCTGCGAAGATGAAGACGTACCGGATGTTCATCATTATCAGCTAGCCGGAGTGTTGAGTTCCGGAAGGCTCCGCCGGTGAATGCATCAGCGCATCTTTTGCCTGTAGTTTGCTAGATCGGGTGGTATTCGGTCGCGTGCACCCATGCTTTTATTCCGACCTTTTGGTTTTGGAGGGAGCGGCGCGAAGCTCTTTTTCTTTGTTGACATAAAGTGACTACGGACCATGATGAAATTCTAAGGAAGAGAATTTCATGAAGGCTGGATGGGAGGACTGCTGGCGCGTAGTTGACGTGGGAGTTAGAAATCTTGTTCCTTCACGTCCCCGGCAACGGCGCCAAAAATCTAGCTTGACACGCGTACAGCACGCGACCGTTGGGAACCCCAAGTGGAAGGTGTGATGCGTACAGCAGTAAGTTTCCCTCAGTTAGAAACCAAGGTTTATCGAACCAGTAGGGAGTCAAGAAGCACGTTGAAGGTTGATGGCGGCGAGATGTAGTGCGGCGCAACACCAGGGATTCCGGCGCCAACGTGGAACCTGCACAACACAACCAAAGTACTTTGCCCCAACGAAACAGTGAGGTTGTCAATCTCACCGGCTTGCTGTAACAAAGGATTAGATGTATAGTGTGGATGATGATTGTTTGCGGAGAACAGTAGAACAAGTATTGCAGTAGATTGTATTCGATTAAAAGAATGGACCGGGGTCCACAGTTCACTAGAGGTGTCTCTCCCATAAGATAAATAGCATGTTGGGTGAACAAATTACAGTTGGGCAATTGACAAATAGAGAGGGCATGACCATGCACATACATGATATGATGAGTATAGTGAGATTTAATTGGGCATTACGACAAAGTACATAGACCGCTATCCAGCATGCATCTATGCCTAAAAAGTCCACCTTCGAGGTTATCATCCGAACCCCTTCCAGTATTAAGTTGCAAGCAACAGTACAATTGCATTAAGTATGGTGCGTAATATAATCAATAACTACATCCTCGGACATAGCATCAATGTTTTATCCCTAGTGGCAACAGACATCCACAACCTTAGAACTTTCCATCACCGTCCCGGATTTAATGGAGGCATGAACCCACTATCGAGCATAAATACTCCCTCTTGGAGTTAAGAGCAAAAACTTGGCCGAGCCTCTACTAATAACGGAGAGCATGCAAGATCATAAACAACACATAGGTAATAGATTGATAATCAACATAACATAGTATTCTCTATCCATTGGATCCCAACAAACACAACATATAGCAATACAGATAGATGATCTTGATCATGTTAGGCAGCTCACAAGACCCGACAATGAAGCGTAATGAGGAGAAGACAACCATCTAGCTACTGCTATGGACCCATAGTCCAGGGGTGAACTACTCACTCATCACTCCGGAGGCGACCATGGCGGTGAAGAGTCCTCCGGGAGATGATTCCCCTCTCCGGCAGGGTGCCGGAGGCGATCTCCTGAATCCCCCGAGATGGGATTGGCGGCGGCGGCGTCTCCGGAAGGTTTTCCGTATCGTGGCTCTCGCATCGGGGGTTTCGCGACGAAGACTATTTGTAGGCGGAAGGGCAGGTCGGAGGCGGCCACGGGGGCCCCACACGCTAGGGCCGCGCGGGCCCCCTTGGGCCGCGCCGCCCTAGTGTGGCGGCGCCCCGTGGCCCCACTTCGTCTCTCCCTCGGACTTCTGGAAGCTTCGTGTGAAAATAGGCCCCTGGGCGTTGATTTCGTCCAATTCCGAGAATATTTCCTTACTAGGATTTCTGAAACCAAAAACAGCGATAAAACAAGAATCGGCTCTTCGGCATCTCGTTAATAGGTTAGTGCCGGAAAATGCATAAATATGACATAAAGTATGCATAAAACATGCAGATATCATCAATAATGTGGCATGGAACATAAGAAATTATCGATACGTCGAGACGTACGCATCCCCAAGCTTAGTTTCGCTCGTCCCGAGCAGGTAAACGATAACAAAGATAATTTCTGGAGTGACATGCCATCATAACCTTGATCATACTATTGTAAGCATATGTAATGAATGCAGCGATCCAAAACAATGTAAATGACATGAGTAAACAAATGAATCATAAAGCAAAGATTTTTCATGAATAGTACTTTCAAGACAAGCATCAATAAGTCTTGCATAATAGTTAACTCATAAAGCAATAATTCAAAGTAAAGGTATTGAAGCAACATAAAGGAAGATGAAGTTTCAGCGGTTGCTTTCAACTTATAACATGTATATCTCATGGATATTGTCAACATAGAGTAATATAACAAGTGCAATATGCAAGTATGTAGGAATCAATGCAAAGTTCACACAAGTGTTTGCTTCTTGAGGTGGAGAGAGATAGGTGAACTGACTCAACATAAAAGTAAAAGAATGGCCCATCGCAGAGGGAAGCATTGATTGCTATATTTGTGCTAGAGCTTTGATTTTGAAAACAAGAAACAATTTTGTCAACGGTAGTAATAAAGCATATGTGTTATGTAAATTATATCTTACAAGTTGCAAGCCTCATGCATAGTATACTAATAGTGCCCGCACCTTGTCCTAATTAGCTCGGATTACCCGGATTATCATCGCAATACATATGTTTTAACCAAGTGTCACAAAGGGGTACCTCTATGCCACCTGTACAAAGGTCTAAGGAGAAAGCTCGCATCGGATTTCATGCTATTGATTATTCTCAACTTAGACATCCATACCGGGACAACATAGACAACAGATAATGGACTCCTCTTTTATGCATAAGCATTCAACAATTATTAATTTTCTCATATGAGATTGAGGATAGTTGTCCAAAACTCGAAACTTCCACCATGGATCATGGCTTTAGTTAGCGGCCCAATGTTCTTCTCTAACATTATGCATGCTCTAACCATTCTAGCGGTAAATCTCCCTTACTTCAGACAAGACGGACATGCATAGCAACTCACATGATATTCAACAAAGAGTAGTTGATGGCGTCCCCAGGAACATGGTTATCGCACAACAAGCAACTTAATAAGAGATAAAGTGCATAAGTACATATTCAATACCACAATAGTTTTTAGGCTATTTGACCCATGAGCTATATATTGCAAAGGTGAAGAATGGAAATTTTAAAGGTAGCACTCAAGCAATTTACTTTGGAATGGTGGAGAAATACCATGTAGTAGGTAGGTATGGTGGACACAAATGGCATAGTGGTTGGCTCAAGGATTTTGGATGCATGAGAAGTATTCCCTCTCGATACAAGGTTTAGGCTAGCAAGGTTTATTTGAAACAAACACAAGGATGAACCGGTGCAGCAAAACTCACATAAAAAACATATTGTAAACATTATAAGACTCTACACCGTCTTCCATGTTGTTCAAACTCAATACTAGAAATTATCTAGACCTTAGAGAGACCAATTATGCAAACCAAATTTTAGCAAGCTCTATGTATTTCTTCATTAATAGGTGCAAAGTGTATGATGCAAGAGCTTAAACATGAGCACAACAATTGCCAAGTATCACATTATCCAAGACATTTTAGCAATTACTACATGTATCATTTTCCGATTCCAACCATATAACAATTTAACGAAGAAGAAACTTTCGCCATGAATATTATGAGTAAAGCCTAAGGACATATTTGTCCATATGCAACAGCGGAGCGTGTCTCTCTCCCACACAAAGAATGCTAGGATCCATTTTATTCAAACAAAAACAAAAAACAAAAACAAGCCGACGCTCCAAGCAAAGTACATAAGATATGATGGAATAAAAATATAGTTTCACTAGAGGAACCTGATAATGTTGTCGATGAAGAAGGGGATGCCTTGGGCATCCCCAAGCTTAGACGCTTGAATCTTCTTGAAATATGCAGGGGTGAACCACCGGGGCATGGCCAAGCTTAGAGCTTTCACTCTCCTTGATCATATTGTATCATCTCCCTCTCTTGATCCTTGAAAACTTCCTCCACACCAAACTCAAAACAACTCATGAGAGGGTTAGTGCACAATCAAAATTTACATGTTCAGAGGTGACACAATCATTCTTAACACTTCTGGACATTGCACAAAGCTACTGAAAGTCAATGGAATCGAAAAATCCATCAAGCATAGCAAAACAGGCAATGCGAAATAAAAGGCAGAATCTGTCAAAACAGAACAGTTCGTAAAGATGAATTTTATTGAGGCACCATACTTGCTCAAATGAAAATGCTCAAATTGAATGAAAGTTGCGTACATATCTGAGGATCACTCACGTAAATTGGCATAATTTTCTGAGTTACCTACAGAGAATTTGGCCTAGATTCGTGACAGCAAAGAAATCTGTTTCTGGAAAGTAATCCAAATCTAGTATGAACCTTACTATCAACGACTTTACTTGGCACAACAATGCACAAAACTAAGATAAGGAGAGGTTGCTACAGTAGTAACAACTTCCAAGACTCAAATATAAAATGAAAATTGCTGTAGTAAAATAAACACATGGGTTATCTCCCAAGAAGTGCTTTCTTTATAGCCATTAAGATGGGCTCAGTAATTTTAATGATGCTCACATAAGGATGAGAGTTGAAGCAAAGAGAGCATCAAAAAGCAAGTATGAAACAAATTTAAGTCTAACCCACTTTCTATGAAAAAGATCTTGTAAATAAACAAATTCATGAAGAACAAAGTGACAAACATAGGAAGGCAACACAAGCGCAACTTCAAGATTTTCAACATAATGAGGGGAAACTTAATATTATTAAGATGCATATAACCATGTTTCCCTCTCTCATAATAACTTTCAGTAATATCATGAACAAACTCAACAATATAACTATCACATAAAGCATTCTTATCATGAGTCCCATGCATAAAATAATTACTACTTCCAACATAAGCATAGTCATTCTTATTAATTGTAGTGGGAGCAAATTCAACAAGGTAGCTATCATTATTATTCTCATCACCATAATCATCAAATGTAGGAGGAATATTGTAATCATAATAAACTTTATCCTCCATAGTAGGTGGCACCAAGATACCACTATCATCATAAATGGGAGGCAAAGTATCATCAAAGTAAATTTTCTCCTCCATGCTTGGGGGACTAAAAATATCATGCTCATCAAAACCAGCTTCCCCAAGCTTGAATTCTTCCATAGCATTAGCAATAATAGTGTTCAAAGCATTCATACTAATAACATTGCCATTAGCACGCATATAAAGTTCCATAGGTTTTTTAATTTTCTCTTCAAACACCTCATGTCCTAACTCAAGATAAATACTATAAAGATCTCTAATATTTTTGTTGTTTTCCATTAAACCTAACTAGTGAAATAAAAACATGCATGGAATAAAGCAAAGTAAAACAAGTAACTATTTTTTTGTGTTTTTAATATAGAGAACGCAAACAAGACAGTAAATAAAGAAAAGCTAGCAACTAATTTTTTTGTGTTTTGATATAGTGCAGTTGATGACCCACAAGTATAGGGGGTGTATCGTAGTATCTTCGATAAGTAAGAATGTCGATCCCAACGAGGAGCAGAAGGTGTTGACAAGCAGTTTCGATGAAGGATTCACTGTAAATGCTCACGTACAAGTATTCGGGGGTTTTGATGTAACAGTTGAATAAAGTACGAGTAAGTAAAGTGCGAGAGTAACAATTGCAGCGAGTGGCCCAATCCTTTTTAGCACAAAGGACAAGCCGGTTTGTTTACTTATAATGACCAAACGTTCTCGAGGACACACGGGATTTTAGTCTAGTGCTTTCGCTACATACGGCTAAATAATCTTCATTGTTATGATAAGTGTTGTGTGGGTGAACCTATGCTAATGTACCGCCCTTCCTAGGACTAATACATACTTGTGATTATACCCCTTGCAAGCATCCGCAACTACAA
>NC_061513.1:299804990-299866633 GCF_022539505.1 Lolium rigidum
TACCTACTCGAGGGTGAGTAGGAACTAAGCTTAGGGGATGCTTGATACGTCTCAAACGTATCTATAATTTCTTATGTTCCATGCTAGTTTTATGACAATACTCACATGTTTTATACACACTTTACATCATTTATTACGCATTTTAGGCACTAACCTATTAACGAGATGCCGAAGCGCCGGTTCCTGTTTTGTGCTGTTTTTGGTTTGAAATCCTACACAGGAAATATTCTCGGGTTGGACGAAATCAACGCCCGGGGTCTTATTTTTCCACGGAGCTTCCGAGAAGACCGAAGAGGATACGAAGTGGGGCCACGAGGTGGCGACACCACAGAGCGGCGCGGCCAAGGAGGGGCCCGCGCCGCCTATGGTGTGGGCCCCGTCGTGCAGCCCCAGGCTACTGCCCTTCCGCCTACTTAAATCTCTCCGTCGCGAAAACCCTATTACCGAGAGCCACGATACGGAAGAGTTCCCGCAGACGCCGCCGGCCGCCAATCCCACCTCGGGGATTCGGAGATCGGGGCCTCGGCGCACCCCGCCGGAGAGGGAGGAGATCATCACTCGAGGACTCCTACATCACCATGATGCAGCCTCGCGATCGATGCGCTGAGTAGTTCATCCTTGGACTATGGGTCCATAGCGGTAGCTAGATGAGTTGTCTCTCCTCCCTTGTGCTTGTGCTGTCATGTTTAGATCTTGTGAGCTGCCTATCATGATCAAGATGCGTCTATTTGTGTCTATAATGTCAGCCTGGCTGGATCGATAGTCTGAATACTATGTAAGTGATTATCAATCTATCATATGTGTTGTTTTATGTTTCTGCATGCTCTCTAAATTGCTGATAGAGGCTTAGCAGTGATGCTGTACAGCTCAAGAGAGAGTAACTTATGCTCAATCGTAAGTTCAATGCCTCATCAATCTTGACCCAGTAGCTTAAAAGTTCTAAGGGTGTGGATGTGTTGTTGCACTGGGTTAAAACATAAATACTTTTGTCTCATTATTTGTGTTAATTACATTCCTGTACTATACAATGCATTGTCATTTATTTTGCATTGTCACGGGATGAGAATGGAGCCTAACAGTGACTTTTGGGCATAGTGCATGTTGGTATGGTCTATGGTCTTTGTAAGCAAATGCCCTGAATTTAAATCTCATAGTAAATCGTCATGATATGTTGTGTGCAGTGTTGTGCCCTCTTTGTTGTCGGTGCTCCATGTAATTTTGTTCACCCAACATGCTATTTCTTATTGGAGACACACCACTAGTGGCTGTGGACCCGGTCCATTCTTTTGTCAGTAATCTCACAGATAACTCTATTCTTTGTTATTTCTTCGCAAACAAACATCATTCTCCACACCATACGTTTAATCCTTTGTTTACGGCAAAACCGGTGGGATTGAGAAACCAAAAACAGCAAAGAACGAGAACCGGCGCTTCGGCATCTTGTTAATAGGTTAGTGCCGGAAAATGCATAAAAATGATATAAAGTGTATATAAAACATGTGAGTATTGTCATAAAACTAGCATGGAACATAAGAAATTATAGATACGTTTGAGACGTATCAGCGAGCTCGGCCTCCGCCTCTACCAGGCATGGCGTCGACTCTTCAGATGGTGGCAGCTAGGGTTGGGGAGAGAGGCGCTAGGGTTTGTGTGTGAGAGGGACGATGAGAGGCGTCCCTTTTTTATAAGCCGGAAGGAGGCGGGGGAGCGATGGCGCTCATTAACGCCGGCACGCAGAGCTAGGCGGCGAAGAGACGCTTCGTTGCGCCTCTGCGGGAGCTACACCATCGTTGCGCGTCAATAATTTCCTTCGCGAGGTAGGTGACGAGTAGGTTAAAATTCAATGTGCCGCTGTCGGGTCGGGCCCTCCACTCCCCGCCTCGCTTTTCAGTGCGTCCGGCGTCCCCGGTGCGTCCCCTGTGGGGCAGGGATAGGCTCGGGGCACCGGACATCGTATCGGGGCGCGCTGAACAAAAAACGGCTTTGGAGGACGCGACTGGGAACGTTTTTTTGTCCGGCGCGTCCCAAATCGCTTTGGCGGACGGTTTAGGGGACCCGACTGGAGATACTCTTAGTGGAGATTAGCGGGCAAAACCTATACACCGACCAGGTCGATGGCTACCGGCCACCGCGCACCCCCTGGTCGGGTTTGGGCCACGTCCATTTGTTTTTATTTTGCCTGTAGTATTTCGGTTTTCTTTTTCTTTTTCTTTTCTTTTTTCTAGTTCCTTTTTCTGTTTTTCTTTTCTGTTTTATGTTTTCAGTTTTGTTTATATTTTTTCAAATTCGAAAATTTAATTTTTAAAAAATGTTCAAATTTGAAAAATGTTTAAATTCAAATTTGTTCAAATTTGAAAACCGTTCAAATTTGAAATCTGTTCAAAATATTTCAAATGCAAAATATAAAAAAAAAATTAAATAAAAAATGTTAAATTTGAAAAACGTTCAAATTTGAAAACTATTCAAATTTAAAATTTGTTGAAAATATTTCAAATGCGAAAATATTTGTAATTCGAAAAATGTTCAGATTCTAAATTTGTTCAATTTTTTTAGAAAGTTTAAATTCAAAATTTGTTCATGTTTAGCGAAGCATAAAGGAAACAAAACATAAACAAAACAGCAGAAGAAAAAAAGAAAGAAAGGAGAGAAAAGTTACTGGGCTGGCCCAGTACTCCCGCCTGGAGTGTGCGGTGAGTCGGTGCTGTTATCACCAGAATTTGACCGAGTCAGAGGTGGGCCGCGATCAAGATGGGCTTGAAGGATATACATGGAAGAAATACATGAATCGGCCTTATATGCAAAGTTTGGGCTAGTTTGCCCTTGTATCTGTAAATATGATAGGATACGTGTCGGTTAGTTAGAGTTTGGCTCGTGCACGGTTGGGATTATTCCCACGTTAGAAAGTCTACGGACTATAAATATGTATCTAGGGTTTATGAAATAAACAACAATCACGTTCACCACAAACCAATCTAGGTGCATCGCCAACTCCCTTGTCTCGAGGGTTTCTTCCGGTAAGCATCATGCCGCCTAGATCGCATCTTGCGATCTAGGCAAGTACACGTTTATTCGCTGTTCATGCGTTGCTCGTACTGAAGCCTTTTTGATGGCGAGCAACGTAGTTATCTTAGACGTGTTAGGGTTAGCATTGTTCATCGTATCATATGCTATCGTCGTGCAACCCTGAGACGTCTAGCCGCCCTTACGCCTATCTTAGGTGTAAGGGCGGCACCCCGCTTGATCATTATTTAGTAGATCCGATCCGTTATGATTGCTCCCTGTTCTTCAAGGATTAGTTTGATATTCGCATAGTTAGGCCTTACAAACGGATTGAAGGATCCAGTGGCGCGTAGGGTGTAGTTTGCTAGCCCTAGACAGGATGTTCCGGGGATCAACCTCGTGTTGGTTTTTAGGCCTTGTCTAGGGTCGGTTTACGATCACCGTGCGTGGCCGCCAGGCTCAATCACGAGTAGGATGTTCCGATTATGTGGTGAAAACCCTAAATCGTAGTAGGTCGTTTTAGCTTTATTCTGATCAAGCAGGACCACCATATATTCGTACACCTCGTACGGATCATGGGTGGATTGGCTCTTTGAGCCGATTCACAGGACAACCTGAGAGCCGATCGAGGCTCGTATTTAATGTTTACGTGTATGCCATGCAGGAAACTAAGCGAGGCACATCCATCACCTTCCTGACCAGGTATAGGTCAGGTGGCACGCCCTTGCACCAGCATCGGACGTGCGTGCCGAGTCTTTGCGGGCCGTCGCTCGGAGGGACCAGGGCCAGCCGCAGTCCTGGGAGCCTCCCGGCTCTACCGTGTTGCCCGTCGCTGCTCGCCGGTGGGTTTCTGACCGCAACACATTCTGGCACGCCCGGTGGGACTATCTTCGACATCAACCGCATCGCCATCTACATCTGAGATAGCGGAAGGCACTCCAATCACGTACGAGGATCTGACCGAGGAGCTCAAGAAGAAGTATGACGAGGTCAAAGCAATCCTCGAAGCCGACCTCATCGGCTCTTTCACGTAACCCGCTCATATGGCATCAGGTGGAAAGGGTTCTCACCGAAGGCGCGCTCGATGGAGTGGACCTGTCCACCCCGTCGGAAGAACGCACCAGGTCTCCGCGTCGGAGATTAACTTCATGATGGCTCATTCGCTACACCGTCATTCTGAGAGCCTGGTGAACACTGTGGAGCGTGTCGCTCTTCGGGTGATCCAGGGAATCATGAGGCATCAGTACTCTCCGTCAGGACCAGCTCTAGGGACTTACCAGGGAGAGATGCCACTCCAGTCCCGTCCACCGCTGCCATTCGCGGTGGCAGCATCAGAAGTGCTGAATTCACCGGCATACGCCGTTGACATGGTGGAATGCACGTACCCTGGGAGGTGCCAGCCAAGATTCTCGTTCAACATCAACATGGTAGGACTTGGGCGCCACCCTGGTAAGGACAGAGACGAGGGCGGCTGCTCTCATAGCGAGGACAAGGAGGAAGCCGTTCCACGCGATCGGCCCCGACAATTCCAAAAAGTTTCGGTTACAATCAAGATGAAGGCCGATTCCAGCAATCGGCCCGTATTATCCTTACCACACGTTCTCCCTGTATTTAGTGTCGATCTAATAGGTGACGGAAAGCTAGGGTATGGGTTTACATCGGCTTGTGAGCTCGAGGAAATCGGCATTGGTCATGTCTGCAGAGCCGATGTTCAGGTATAGTGCTGCGGATAACTGCAGAGCCGATATCTGCAGTAACCTGACAGATTCGGCTCGGGGGGCACATAATCAGATAGACAGATGCTATGAACATGAGCGATACATGGGCAATAAAATATTAGGGGCCGATAGGAAAATCGGCCAGTAAAAAAAAATGCCGACGCACAGTCATCGACTCTAGAGGTACAAGTTCAGCAAAACGTTTGACAATTTTATGCAGAAAGGCTCTACTGAAGAAACACGCTGAGGGCGTGAAGGGCGTCAGCACGGATGCGATCCACCTCGGCGATCTCAGCCTCGTCGTCCTCATCTTTGCCCGTCACCAGCTGACTGCTCAGGGTACGAATTTCAGCCAGATCGGTCTTCAGATCGGCTGTGAGGCCCTTTGCTTCCTCTTGAGAGCGGGCAATAAGAGCTTCCTTGTCTTGGATAAGCTGCTTGGTCACCCTGACCCTCTCTTCAAGGTCCTCCAGTTCCTTACGCAGGGTCCCGAGTTCGGCACTGTTGGCAGAAGTGTCAGTTTTGGCGTCTAAAGTAGCCTTCTTCTCGTTGAGCCGTTGACACTTGTCTGCGATATCGGCTCTCAATGGAAGCTGGGTGTGGCGAAGATTAATCCTTTGACGAGCCGACTGCACCCTTGACTTGAAGACCGACAGAGTCACGGCTGGCCAAAGCTTCACTTGCAGTGTCATAGGGAGATGGGGCTGGATATCTTCGAGGATGCCTTTGACTTCCTCGGGATTTTTGACCAGGGTCTCAATTGAGGAAGAGAGCAAATCCTTGAGACGATGGAGTGGACCATGGACCGTGCTAGGACTGGGCTCTTCACTTGCCTTGGAAGTAGTTGGTTCGATGGATTCAGGATCGAACGTCAGCAAGCTTGAGAGATCACAACCCTGACAAGACGAACAAAAGTGGTGTTAGTATACAACGTAGAAAGTGATAGAGCCAATGAAGTGGGGTGTACCTCTCCCAAGGTAGGAAGAGCAGCCGATGCTGTGATAATCGGCTTTTCCATGGACTTGGCTAGGTTAGCCACTTGGTCAGCCACGATCGTCGAGGTGGCTAGGTCTAGCGTGGCGGACGGCATCAGTACCTCCTCGACGTCCCCGCTAGAGGTATCATTGGTCTGCAAAAGGAAGCAATTAGCCGATCCAAGTGGCAATGGGTTAGCATGAAATATAAACCAGGAAGATAATTACATTTGAGACCTCCTGGCTTGATGGAGAAGCTCGTGGGTCTTTGCGAGCCCTTTTGACGCATCGACGCTTCACGCGTGACCCTGATTTGATCGAGGCTTGGGGAGCAGGAGGCTCGGGAATCGACCTTTTCTTAGAAGCCGGCACTGGCGAGCCCGTCTGGCTCTGTGTAGTGGACCTCTCGGAGTTGCCCGAGCTCGAATCCCTCTGGCTGGACTCTGCATCCCCGCTGGAGTCCTCTTCGGTGGAAGTCTGTAGAAAGAAGTACAAGCATGTTGCAAAAGACTGGGAAAGCAGGTAAATGTGGACAGGGCACAAGTCAACTTACGTGCAAGCTTTCTTGGGCAGGAGCTTTGCGCTTCAGGGTCTTTCTGGCAGCCACCTTCCTCACTGCCGTCCTCGCCTGAGTTGAGGCTCGGGGGGCAACTGGCCCCGAAGATGCTTTACTCTTGGGAGCCGATTTCGGTGAAATCGGTTGAGTCTGCATTATGACTTTCTTCAGGGGAGGCGAGCTCTGGCAGAAGAGAACCACTGGGGCCGGAGGAAGGAATTCGAAGGGGGAGCCATCGGCTTGCGTGGGATCTGGGCCATCTTGTTCCTGCCAGGAGATGGAGCCAGGTTACAGACAATCACCATAAGCCATTGCAAGAAATTTATAGGTAATGGTACCTGGTCTGCAGGAACGTCATACTCGGCATCAAGTTGTCTCAGCAGCGGTCCTAGAGCTCTTCTGAAGGCATGGGTCTTCCACATGGACCACCAAGTCTCGAAACCATCATTAGTGAAGGTGAAACGGAGGTTGTGGGGAATTGGAATGGCCAGAGCATCAAAGAAGGTATAGCACCTTTGGCCAGTGAGGATGTCAGGCAGTTCAGCTCGCTTGGCTGTCGAGTGGTGTAGGAAGAAGTGTGGAGGCACCTGCCCGAGACCAAGTTGTCGGGCTACTACTACCGGTTGGCAAGACTCATAACCAGGCTTGATGATCCGGTTTGAGGTACTCATGCCAACTGGGAGAAAGCAATGACGAATCATGATAGAGTACAAATGCCGGGTGCTAGCGTCATCGGCAAAGTTATCCAATCGGAAGGAGACTGGGTTCTCAAAGTTCGCCGATTCAGTATAAGGAAAGAACAGGGGGTTGTCCAAACCTTGGAAGAAAATCTTGAACCACCCTGCTGCTTCCTTAGGGATCAGCCTGCTGCCTGGGAGACCATACAAAGCTTGGCCATAGCTGGTGCATCGGATCTCCTTTCCATTAGCATCCGGGAAGGTGCAGGTGGCCAAAGGTGGGAAGTCTGGGATCTGGTTCTGAAAGTACAGCTGAGCCCATAACTGAATAAACCACCAGGGGGCTCCAGTTTTAACTGTCTTTTGAGAGAACAGTTTGACAGACATCAGTTGAAGAGATCGATAGACCTCTCCAAGAAACAGTTTGCCGAGGCCAAGTTGGGTGCCTTTGGCGAGTTCATAGGCCAGGGAAAGGTAATTCTTGGTAGGGGCGAGTGATGGGCCACAGAATATGAAGTGCTCCAACCAGAAGTTCAGGAAGGCTGTGTGTTCTCTCTCTGTCACAGGGCCCTTGGTTTTCATATAACGGTTGAGGTAGGCACCCCAGCTGGTACATTCTTTTTTAGAGGAAAGGGTGAAAGGAACTTTCGGCAGCTTGAATGCAGAAGGGCTTGGGGATACAATGTCTAGGCCTATGATCATGGCCACATCCAGCAGAGTTGGTGTCATAGGGCCATGGCCAAACATGAAGCAGTTCAGGTGCATCGGACCGAAGTAGCCGATGGTTTTCAGAATATTTTCATTCTTTTCAAGGGGAGACAATGATAATGACAAGGCATCGGCTATCCCTATGGCTTCCCAGGTGGCATAGTGGGTTTTGGATACTCTATTGTACCATGCCACCCAACCCTCAGGAGGATTAGGCCAGGCTCGCAGGCAGTCGGCCCAGGAAGATAGATCTAAGTTCTGGTTCACGAAGGGGATTCTGTTAGCCTCGCATGAAATTAAGAGAGCGGAACTCTCGGAAGAACGAGGACCGAGGCACATAGAATTTGCGAGAGAAGGATGTGGCAGTAGGATGTCTGAAACCTAAGATTAATAACGGAACAGAACATTAATTCAGGTGTTTGCTATTAATCCTAACGTGGATTCGAATGGCGAGAGGAGGTTAAAGATTACCTTCAGACCGGAGACCATGGCGTTGGTATTGGATGATTCCGCCATTGGAGGCGCTGTAGAGTTGGGGCGGCGCGGTCGAGATCTGGGATGCGGGTGGCCGTAAGTTGGAACTGCTCAGGCGGCGATTGGGGATCTGAGTTTGCTTTCTCAGACGGAGGTCGCAGGTTACCGTTTGGAGGAGCAGCTGGGTCGGCCTTACTCGTGTTTTTATGGTAGAGACCGATGCGATGCCATCGGCTCTTTTGGGAGATCGTTTGACTTTGACTATCGGCAAAAAGTTGATTGGAAATACTTCTTCATTAATAAAAGGAGGGTTTTTTACAATGAAGCGCCGGTTGCTCAAGAAAGGGGGAACAAAAGAAGAGCCGATTGCTCGAAGTACTACTGATCCTACTCTACTAATCCTCGCTGCCCTCGTCGTCGGCATCGTAGCTGCCGCCGGCGCTGCTTCCGGAGAACTCCTCGTCGCTGCTGCCCCAGCCCTCGGCCGGAGCTTCTTCCTCCTCGTCATCATCATCATCTTCACTGTTCGCCCAAGCGCGGAAGCGCTTCGCCGGCGGGTACCCAGCGGAGGAGGAGGAGTCGTCTTCCTCTTCTTCTTCCTGTTCCTCCTCTTCTTCCTCGTCTTCCTCTTCCTCCTCCTTATCGGAGGAAGTAGGGTTTCCCCAGGAATGGAGGTCATCCTCGCTCTTGCTCTCCAGTTCCCCTTCAATATGGAACTGGAGGTCGCCCTCCCCATCAGTCAGGGGCAGGTCGCCATCTGATCCGACGAGGGTTTCTGGTGGGCCATCTGGCATGAAGTCGAAGTCCCACTCTGGCTCTGACATCGGCTCGCTTGAGGAAGAGGATTGGAAAGAGAGGCCGGAGGAGACGGAGGAAGAAGAAGACATTGCTACAGGGAGAGAGGGTTTTTTGGTGCCGATAGCTAAAACAGAGGAGGGGGATTAAGAGGCGAATCGGTCGGCACAGTTAAATAAGGGGGAGCCTAGTGGAGATTTAATGCCATTGCAGTTTCCGAGGAAGTGATGCTAAAGCTATCAAATCTTGCGGAGAAGTTGAGAAGGCAGGGCATTATGATGAAGAATACTGTGACGGTTCTGCCACGACATAACCCGACGAAGGAAAGCAGAGTGATTTTGGAATTATCAATTCCAAAACCAGGGGGGCATGTGTTATCACCAGAATTTGACCGAGTCAGAGGTGGGCCGCGATCAAGATGGGCTTGAAGGATATACATGGAAGAAATACATGAATCGGCCTTATATGCAAAGTTTGGGCTAGTTTGCCCTTGTATCTGTAAATATGATAGGATACGTGTCGGTTAGTTAGAGTTTGGCTCGTGCACGGTTGGGATTATTCCCACGTTAGAAAGTCTACGGACTATAAATATGTATCTAGGGTTTATGAAATAAACAACAATCACGTTCACCACAAACCAATCTAGGCGCATCGCCAACTCCCTTGTCTCGAGGGTTTCTTCCGGGTAAGCATCATGCTGCCTAGATCGCATCTTGCGATCTAGACAGTACACGTTTATTCGCTGTTCATGCGTTGCTCGTACTGAAGCCTTTTTAATGGCGAGCAACGTAGTTATCTTAGACGTGTTAGGGTTAGCATTGTTCATCGTATCATATGCTATCGTCGTGCAACCCTGAGACGTCTAGCCGCCCTTACGCCTATCTTAGGTGTAAGAGCGGCACCCCGCTTGATCATTATTTAGTAGATCCGATCCGTTATGATTGCTCCTTGTTCTTCAAGGATTAGTTTGATATCCGCATAGTTAGGCCTTACAAACGGATTGAAGGATCCAGTGGCGCGTAGGGTGTAGTTTGCTAGCCCTAGACAGGATGTTCCGGGGATCAACCTCGTGTTGGTTTTTAGGCCTTGTCTAGGGTCGGTTTACGATCACCGTGCGTGGCCGCCAGGCTCAATCACGAGTAGGATGTTCCGATTATGTGGTGAAAACCCTAAATCATAGTAGGACGTTTTAGCTTTATTCTGATCAAGCAGGACCACCATATATTCGTACACCTCGTACGGATCATGGGTGGATCGGCTCTTTGAGCTGATTCACAGGACAACCTGAGAGCCGATCGAGGCTCGTATTTAATGTTTACGTGTATGCCATGCAGGAAACTAAGCGAGGCACATCCATCACCTTCCTGACCAGGTATAGGTCAGGTGGCACGCCCTTGCACCAGCATCGGACATGCGTGCCGAGTCTTTGCGGGCCGTCGCTCAGAGGGACCAGGGCCAGCCGCAGTCCTGGGAGCCTCCCGGCTCTACCGTGTTGCCCGTCGCTGCTCGCCGGTGGGTTTCTGACCGCAACAGGTGCATAGCATCTCCCGGATTAGCGGGGATAATGCGCTCCGAACTTGAAATTCTCACTTATCCCCAATACATGCTTGGTGCTTTTATTTTTTCCCAAATTTTAGTGTAATTTTTTCAATCCTCAATACTCTACCCCTACCTAGTGGATCGGGATGAGGTTTTGTGGAGATTGGATGACATCAGAGTTTCACCCAATACTTTATAGTATTATCCACACTAATCCCCACTAAGACACTAGTATTAAACAAAACCTGAAGATCCATTAGGAGAAACCAAGGATAGTAGTCATAGGTGGAGTCTGAGCCGTATTGAGGAGAAGGCATTCATCGTATTTTAATCTAATCGTCGTTCCCAATGGAACCTTCTCTTTTCTCCTTCTCGCGATTTAGATCATCTTCAGCCGCGTCCCCAAAGTGTCCTCTAAACGGCGTCAGATCGAGCGTTTGGGGGACGTGTTTTGTTCGTGCCGCGTTTGGCCTCAGCGACGTCCTCCAAACAAAATTTCAGATATTTAAAAGTGAAGCGAATTTATCCAACTTGCTATATATTACATAGATTCGAACGAAATTCGATGAAATTTAAACTAAACCCTAATCTGGTAGTACTTGCAGCGGCAAGAGGCATCGTAGTACTGGTGGAAGTTGTACATGTCGTCGGTGACGACCTCCTGCTTGCCGTGCTCGTCAGGCTCGTCGACGGGCTCATCCTTCACCGCGACGCTTGGTCCAGCCTCGCCGTCATCGGTGAGGTCGATGAGCGCCTTCCCGGTGTCGCGGATGGACATGGCGATCGCCGCGTCGAGGTCGCTACTCACCGCGTCCTTGCCGTTCAGCGACATTGCGTGCAGCCCTGGGCAGTCCTCGGGGCTGTCGCTGCTCGCGATGAGACGCTGCTGCCGCTCGTACTCCGCTAGCAGAGCCGCCTTCCCCGCTGCCTCGTCCTCATTCACCTCCAGCTTCGGGATGAGGAGGGCGCTGCCGGCACGCCTTTGCTGCCGTCAGCTGCCGCTGCCACCGCGCCTCGGATTGACATGCGGCGTCGTGAACTTCGGCTCCTCCTTCACCTCGCGCTTGGGGACGGTGTAGGGCGTTGCGCGGTGCGACAAGGAAGGCGCCGATCGCGCCGGCCCTGATGAGGAAGAGTTGGAGGAGGACGAGTACGTCCTTCTCGGCTACAAGCGCGATGCGGGAGATGGTGGCGGCGACGACGGCATCTACAATCTCGGCGCGTCGTTCCGGATGTCGTCGACGACGTGCTCCCGGGTGCGCCCCGGAACGCCCAGAAGAGGAGGCGCCCATCCATGTTCCAGTTGTTCCGCCGGCCGATAAGGTCGGCGCAGCTGTTCATCTCGACGGCGTGTTGCGCCTGGAAATAGGTGACCCACCAAGCATCATTGCCGGTGGCCGCCCAGGTTGGATCGTCCCGCTCCTCGGCGGTGAGGCGAGACCGCCGGGCCCTGATCGCGTCCCTCCAGCGCTTTGTGCCCGGCGACGGCGATGATGGGACACCTATGCCGTTGACGACCATCCTCCACCTGCCGCTGCTTGGCAGGTGCATGTCTGGCCGTCTCCGCCATGGTGAGGCTGCCGCGGCCGAAGTCGTTCGCCGCGGCTATCTTGCGGGACGACGACGACATTGGCAAGGTAGGAGGAGATTTGGGAGCGGCGAGAGATTGGAATGGGGAAGGAAGCAGGGGCGCTCTTAATGTACACCGGCGGCAGGCGAAGCGGCAGCGGTGTGTTGGACGCAATAAACGTCGGCGCAGATGGCCACGTGGCCATGCACGACGAGACGCGTCCTTGCATTGCCTGGGAAAGCTAGGACGCCATTAACGTCGCTTGACCAAAGGTAGGCGGCGGGGTTTTAGACTTCCGAGCCGCTGACGCGTCGGGCCCACATCTCCTGGCCTCGCATTTCGTTGTGTCCAGCGTACCCAGAGCGTCCCCTGTGTAGTGGGGATGGACTTGGGGCATTGGACACCGTATCAGCGGCACCGGATAGAAAGGAATTTGGGGTGCGCGGCTAGGAACAAGTGCACCAAATTTCTTTAGAGGACGCTTTGGGGAACGCAACTGGAGATGCTCTTAGTCGCTGGAAAACCTTATATCTAACCACTTTTATCGAGACAATAGCTACAATAGTACATGGGTGTACATTTAGTTATACTAGGAAAAATGCCCGTGCGTTGCATCGGGAGAAAAAAAATCCAAACTCTCCCAACCCTATGGCTCAATACAACCCCTCTCCCCGCCCAGTTCCATGTCCTATATTGTAACGATGCACCCCATCCATGTTGTTTATTCTCCTTCTTGCCATCACCGACGACAGTCACCGTGTGCACTTGATCACAATGCCTCCGAGGGTCTTAAGGTGATGAGCTTGGCCACCGCACAACACATCTCCACACTAATGATTGAATGTTTATAACTAAAAAAAACTAATCTCGCCGAGATGGATGTTTTGGCCATGCTCACCAAGTCCAGACCATTGTCAATCATATTCCTGCTTGCTTTTGACTAATAATATGTACCTATTTCGTCGTGGTAGGGGGGCCATACGGTGTCCCTGCAAGACTTCTTAGTGCTTCCTAATGATTTTGTGTAAATGGTTAATGAACTCGGGTGTTGGCATCAATTTTTTTTATTTCAAACAAAAAAATAGTGACTGAATTAGCAGCTACATTATTTTTCCTACTTTTACTACATGTAAAGTAGTTAGCAGAATATATATCCTGTGACATGCTGACATGTTGCACGAAGTTTAATATCAAGACAAATCATGTTAAATGCATCAAAAATATATTCACTTATTCACATGAAGAAGCAGTAGATACAATAGTAGGGCCCAGTGCTTTATTCTTCATGGCCAGTGCATCCCTCCAGATTATGGCAAGCAAAGAAGATTGAGATTTGCTAATTCTCAGCTAGCTGAGAACTAACTTCGTGTTCAGTCGTCCTACACCATTGAATTTGCATCGTGCTTCGTGCTAGTCATGAGTTGCTACATGAATTACAACTGAGATTTGATGATATCATCTGACTGAAATTAAATTTAGTTCCTAGTCCACTAAGAAATAGTCACACCCAAAAAGATTATTTGACCAGACTGGCTTGATCCAAGCATCCACCGCTACCTGGTACAATGCCTTGAATTCTTGAGAAAGGAACCGTCCACTTTAATTTTCGTCCAAGCCCGCTCTATTTTCTTGCAGACTGCAGAATCAGATCATAGTACTACTATATGTTTTGGAGCTCACATCTCATTTACTATCAATGCAAGTTCTGGGATCAGGCCTGATGCAATCCATGTAGCTTTAAGGTAAATCACATAGGCATTAACGGGAGCTTTCCCAACGTCGTGGACAATGTGTCCTCGCGTCCTCGGCGAGTGAGGCTAGTAGCACAGTAGCCAGTCATGGCCGGTGTAGCGCAGGGCTGATTCAGGAGGCAGGTCCGAGTGTTTCCGTAGGTTAGTGCGCAGATAAACTGAATTTTGGCATTACTCAGGACATTACTGACTTGCTGTTTCGTACTACTCTGAAATTTTACCGGCGATCTGGGCGAGTGGGCGCCTCAGGCGACGGTTTGAACATGCGCCCACGTAAAGCAGACGGATCAATCGAGTGATGGATACATGCCAGCTTGGCTGCCTGGATACCTTCACGTCTCTGCCTCTCTGGCCAGAATGAATTAGATGTTCTTGTTGTTTGTGTTTCCTGCGTGGCTGAGAGCATCTCCAGTCGCGTCCCCCAAACCGTCCCCCAAAGGGATTTGGGGCGCGCCGGACAGAAAATGCGTTCCAGCCGCGTCCCCCAAAGCTCTTTTTTGTCCGGCGCGCCCCTATACGGTGTCCGGCGCCCCGAGCCCGTCCCCGTCCCACGGGGACGCTCCGGGGACGCCGGACACAACGAAAGCGAGGCCAACCGACGCGGGGCCGACCCGTCGGCGGCACGGGGAAAATTCGTCTCACACTCCCGCCAAATCCCGCCGCTCCCGCCAAATCGCGCCTATACCGCCGCGCACGGGCCTCCCAAAACATATCCCGCCGCCGATTCATTTCTCCTATCCCGCCGATTTCTTTCTCCCTCCCGCCGTCCACCCGCCGCCGCTACCCTCTCCCCATTCCATGGCGCCGCCCGACAGCCCCCAAAAAGATGGCGAAGAAAGCGGCCAAGAAGCCGCCGGGCAATGCGACGATAGGGGCGAAGCGCCGTTCGCGAGCCGCGGAAGGCGCCGGCTGCGAAGAAGAAGCCTCGAAGGAATGACCGAAGATCAATGGCGGCAAGATTGCCCGCGCCGGAAGCTATCGACGGCGGAGCGGAAAGGACGGAGGGCGGTGGAGCCGGAGAAGAAGGCTCGGGCGGCGCGCCGGCACCCGCACGTAATGGCCGGGTGTATCGCCGCCACCAACGCGAGCCCATGGAGTACGTCCATGCCGGTGTACGTTCCGGAGTGATCTCTCCGTCGCAAGCCGCCTTCTACAACGACGGCCCCTCCGCCACTCCCGGGTGCGTGACGCCTAACTTGTCGCCGCACTACCAGGATGCGGCCGCCGCACGGCGGCTTCAACCCAAACAACCTCTACTCCCCGGCGTACGAGCAGCGCGAGCCGGGACCCGGTCCGGACGGCGACCCTTTCACCGGCCGCAGGGGTCCGCTCGAATACGACGGCGCCGGTGCTGAGGAGGACGACGGGGTTGAGGAGGAGGACGACGAGGAAGAGGAGGGGGTGGAGGACGACGAGGAGGACGACGATGAGGACGAAGAGGGCGGCGACGAAGAGGACGACGAGGGTGCCGGTGACGATGATCTCGTGGAGGTAGACGCGGACGGCGTGAGGACGAAGAAGAAGAAGAAGAAGAAGAAGAAGAAGAAGAAGAAGGCGTCGGGCACACGAGGCCCGAAGTGGACGCCTCTGGAAGATCTTTGTCTGTGCGAGTCGTGGGCGACGGTGAGCCATGACTCCATCATCGGCGCCAACCAAAAAGGCGGGAAGTATTGGGCGAGGATCAAGGCCGAGTTCGATGAGCGCAAGCTCATCAACGGCGACTACCGTAAAGTGACAATGAAGAGGAGCCAAAAGGCAATGTCGACGCGATGGGCCATCATCCGGGCGTCGGTGAACTCCTTCCATGGGTACCATCACGACTTAGAGACCGGAGGCGACAGCGGCACCGACGTCGCCCAACTCGGTACGACTTGTTTCTTCCATAATCCGTAGCGCCCACATTGTGTTCGATGAAATGACTCTGCTTCCTTTGGTTAGTTTGATCGGGCCATGGATTTGTACGCCAAGAACTCGGAAGGTCACAAGTCTTTCGTGCTCATGCATTGCTATGGCAAGCTCAAAATGAATGAGAAATGGCGGCCGACGTGCTTGTCGCCGTCCAAGGGGAAGGACGCCATTGATCCGGACGCGCCGCCGGCAACTTCGACAGGGCGTCCTATCGGCAACAAGGCTGCCAAGGCCGCCTTGGCCGACGCTGCGTCGTCCGAGAAGACGCAGGCGTCGATCACGAAATGCCTCGCCGACGTCTCCTCGACCTTTATCTCCCGCGACAAGAAGGCCGACCAAAGGTGGGCCGAGCTGCTCAAGAGGCAAGAGGAGAAGCTGGAGCTCAAGAAACGCAGGGACGACATGTCCCTGCTGAGAACGTCGACAGAGGGAATGTCTCCCGGACGCGAGCGGCGCACAACTTCTTCAAAGGCCAGATCCTCGACGACATCGAAGCCAAAATGGCGGCGGCGGACGCGGCGGCCACGGCGGCGGCATCGGCATCGGCGGCGGCGGCAGCGCAGCAAGAGCAGGCCGACGCGTCTTCTCTCGCTACACCTGCGTCGGCCTCCGCGTCGGCGACGGAGCGGACGCACCATGCACGGGAACAGGAAGATCGCGACGAGGTCGTCGTGCTCGACGGGCCTGCGTCGACTCGGGACACGACGCCGTCGACCAACCCCTTCCCCTTCTTCTAATTTGCATGCACCACCGGTGCCGTAATATGATCGCGCGCCCAGTACTTTGATCGATCGCCGCTACTGCGATCGCGACGAATCGGCGGGAACGATCTCTTTTGAATGCATCTATTTGAATTTCTGATTGGGGGCGACGTTTGGGGGACGCGGCTGGGGAGCGACGTCCCCCAAACGCGGCACGAACAAAACACGTTCCCCAAACGCTCGATCCGGCGCGGTTTGGGGGACGATTTGAGGAACGCAGCTGGAGATGCTCTGAGCTCAGCCAGCTCCCGGAAGAGCTTCGGCACAGATCCATTCCGTAGTACGGATAGGAAAGGATCCAGAGCCAGCTCTGGTGATGATGCTCTTAAACTGCTCCAGGAGCAAAACAACACCGGTGGGACGCCGCCTCAGTCGCGTGAGCCGTGAGATCCGACACGGGGTCATGGTGGAAGGTTCGTGCACCTCTCCGTGACTGAGCTCCTTGATCCAGCAGGCCAAGAACCCGGACAACGGGCTGTAAGAGCATGTCTAACAGGTCTCTTACTTTTCTGCTCCGTATAACGCTAGAATTTTGCTCCGTATAAAAAAAATGATTGATCAGACACCGCTCCGTCTAGCAGAACCCGTATTTGACCCCGTATATTTGTAAATTTAAAACCCCGGGAAACTTTCATTCATCATAGTTCGTCGATCATACATAGGAATCGACGTACCTACATACAAAATGCGCGATCATGGATCGCGACTTCTAGTCGGAGAGGTAGACGATGGTCGCCGCTGCGCCTGCGCCTCCCGCGCCTCCGCCTCCTGCACGGCGGCGATGGCCGCCGCCCTTTCTTCCTCCTCCGCCGCTTCCTTCTCGGCGGCGTCCTTGAGGGAGTCTTGGATCGCCTTCTCGAAGGCGGCGTCCTCGTCTTCCTCCTCCTCCCCGGCGAGCGGGGCACCTCCGCCGCTGGTGCTCCCGATGGTCGCCCTCCACGCCTCGCTCACCTGGCGTTGGCGCTCCCACTCGGCGAGCCACGCCGAGAACTTCCGCCCGCTCATCGGCTTGAGCGGCGGGTCCTCGTGGTACCAGCGGCCGCCCCGCGCGAAGTCGATGAGCTTCTCCGGGACGTACGCGGCGCCGTCGTACTTGCGGGCCGCGCGGCGGGCCGCCGGCGGCGGATCTTTGCATTGCCGCCGCCACGCTTCCTCTACGGTGTCCGGCGAGCGGGATCGCTTCGATCCGCTCGCCGGCGAGGCGCTACTCGCGGCGGCGGGAGTCCATGCGAGGCTTGGGGGTGGAATGCGGCGCGGGGAGCGACTAATTGCTCGCCGGAGCGAGGAGGAGGAGGCGGCGGCGCACGGCGGAGCTAGGGTTGCGAGTGAGGGGTTAACCCCTCACTCGCACCTGCGCCCAGTATAAGTACGGGGCGACGGGGCCGATTTCCTGGGCCCCGTATTCCGCCGAAACGGGCCGGCTCGAATACGGGGCCTGCTAGACGCCCAAAATCGCCCAGCCCCGTATCCCGTCGGAATTTTACGGGATGGGCAGGTTATACGGGGTGTGTTAGACATGCTCTAAACAAGCTGAACCTGTTGTTGCAAGCCTGCAGCCATACCAGCTAACGATCACCGCCGGCCGACACTGATCATAGGCTATTTTGTAGCATCTTCAGGTGTGGCTTCCTCCACCGATGATCGTGGCCTCGTGGATTGGGATAGCGGTGATTCTCGGCAGTAAATGATCATGCCACGAGGAAAACGAACGACACCAAGAGTCCAAGACACAGCAGAAGCAGATTACATATTGACAGTGGCCAACGTTCAGAACTTCAGATAAAGAGGCAAGCATTGTGTGGGACGTCTACCCCATTGAGGGGCATCTCCAACCGCGCGACCCAAACCGCGCCCGCGCGTCCGTTTGGGTCGAGCCGGACAAAAACCCGGCCCAGCGCGCGGACCCATCCCTAAAACGGATGGCCGCGGCGTCCGGAACTACGCAAACCCGGCCCAAATCTGGGTCGGGTTTGCGTGGCCGCGGACGCGAAAGGCTGGTCGCTCGCGTCCGCCCCTTGTCCGCCCCTGGCCCACGTGTCATAGACATAAATATTTGTTTTCATTAGAAAGAAATCATTACAATTTTTTTTAACTACTACTTCTATCCTACTACGTACGGGGCTGGCGGCCTCGCCGGCGTCTCCTCGCCGACTCGCCGTCGGGGCCGTGGATTTCACTCGACGCGGGCGGCCTGTACGCGTGAGGATTCGACTCCAGCTTACGAGCTGGGTGGCGCAGCGGCGGCGGCGGCGTCTTCGGCGGCGGCGGCGGCTTCGGCGTCTTCGGCGGAGGCCTTCATCCTCCTCCTTTCCGCCCGCGCATACCTCAAGCAGCATGCCTCCTGTGGCGGAACCATCCGCCTCCCGCATACCTCAAGCTCTGCGCAGGGCGGCGCGTTCCACAGCGGTGCGCCAGGTGGAATCCCGGGCGCGCCGCTCGGGCGCGCCGCTCGGGCGAGGGCATCAGGATGAGGTGACGGGATGCTCGCATAGCGAGCAGCTCGTTCTTCTGCCCGAAGAGGTCGCCTAATCGGCGGCGGCCGGCGCGCCAGGTGGCCTCGTGCTCCCTCGTCACGCGCGTGAGATCGGCGAGACGCTCCTCGATGGCGGCGTTGATGTTCGCCAGCGCGAGGTCCCCCTCGTCGACGGGCTCCTCCGCGGCGGCCGCCTCCTCCTCCGCGGCCTCGTACCAGCCGTCCGCGGTCTCGTGCCAGCCGTCCGCGGCCGCCTCCACAATCTCGGCGTCCGCCGCTGATACGTCTCCAACGTATCGATAATTTCTTATGTTCCATGCCACATTATTGATGTTATCTACATGTTTTATGCACACTTTATGTCACATTCGTGCATTTTCTGGAACTAACCTATTAACAAGATGCCGAAGTGCCGCTTGTCGTTTTCTCGCTGTTTTTGGTTTCGTAAATCCTAGTAAGGAAATATTCTCGGAATTGGACGAAATCAAAGCCCGGGGGCCTATTTTTCCACGAAGCTTCCGAAGTCCGAAGACGAAACGAAGAGGGGCCACGAGGCAGCCGGAGCATAGGGCGGCGCGGCCCCTCGCCCGGCCGCGCGGCCCTATGGTCCGGGCCCCTCGCGCCGCCTCTTGACCTACCCTTCCGCCTACTTAAAGCCTCCGTGACGAAACCCCCGCACCGAGAACCACGATACGGAAAACCTTCCAGAGACGCCGCCAACGCCGATCCCATCTCGGGGGATCCAGGAGATCGCCTCCGGCACCCTGCCGGAGAGGGGAATCATCTCCCGGAGGACTCTACGCCGCCATGGTCGCCTCCGGTGTGATGTGTGAGTAGTCTACCCCTGGACTATGGGTCCATAGCAGTAGCTAGATGGTTGTCTTCTCCCCATTGTGCTATCATTGTCGGATCTTGTGAGCTGCCTAACATGATCAAGATCATCTATCCGTAATTCTATATGTTGCGTTTGTTGGGATCCGATGAATAGAGAATACTTGTTATGTTGATTATCAAAGTTATGCTTATGTGTTGTTTATGATCTTGCATGCTTTCCGTTACTAGTAGATGCTCGGCCAAGTAGATGCTTGTAACTCCAAGAGGGAGTACTTATGCTCGATAGTGGGTTCATGCCCGCATTGACACCGGGACGAGTGATGTGAAAGTTCTAAGGTTGTGTTGTGCTCGTTGCCACTAGGGATAAAACATTGATGCTATGTCTAAGGATGTAGTTGTTGATTACATTACGCACCATACTTAATGCAATTGTCCGTTGCTTTGCAACTTAATACCGGAGGGGGTTCGGATGATAACCCGAAGGTGGACTTTTTAGGCATAGATGCAGTTGGATGGCGGTCTATGTACTTTGTCGTAATGCCCAATTAAATCTCACTATACTCATCATGATATGTATGTGCATTGTCATGCTCTCTTTATTTGTCAATTGCCCAACTGTAATTTGTTCACCCAACATGTTGTTTGTCTTATGGGAGAGACACCTCTAGTGAACCTGTGGACCCCGGTCCAATTCTCTTTACTCGAAATACAATCTACTCGCAATACTTGTTCTACTCGTTTTCTCGCAAACAATCATCTTCCACACAATACGGTTAATCCTTTGTTACAGGCAAGCCGGTGAGATTGACAACCTCACTGTTTCGTTGGGGCAAAGTACTTTGGTTGTGTTGTGCGGGTTCCACGTTGGCGCCGGAATCCCCGGTGTTGCGCCGCACTACATCCCGCCACCATCAACCTTCAACGTGCTTCTTGGCTCCTCCTGGTTCGATAAACCTTGGTTTCTTTCCGAGGGAAAACTTGCTGCCGTGCGCATCATACCTTCCTCTTGGGGTTGCCCAACGAACGTGTGAAATACACGCCATCAAGCATATTTTCCGGCGCCGTTGCCGGGAGATCAAGACACGCTGCAAGGGGAGTCTCCACTTCTCAATCTCTTTACTTTGTTTTTGTCTTGCTTAGTTTTATTTACTACTTTGTTTGCTGCACTAAATCAAAATACAAAAAAATTAGTTGCTAGTTTTACTTTATTTGCTATCTTGTTTGCTATATCAAAAACACAAAAAAATTAGTTACTTGTTTTACTTTACTTAATATCATGCATGTTTTTATTTCACTAGTTTGGCATAATGGACAAGAATGAGCTTCTATTTCTATTTCCTGATTTAAAACATGGATTGTTTGATGCGAAAATTAAAAAACCTATGGAATCTTATTTGCATGCTGGTAGTAATATTAGTATGAACGCTTTGAACACCATTGTTGATAATAATATAGAAAGTTCTAAGCTTGGGGAAGCTGGTTTTCATGATCTTTTTATTCCCCAAGCATTGAGGAGAAAATTTACTTTGATGATACTTTGCCTCCTATTTATGATAATGATATTGGACTTTTAGTACCGTCTGTTATGGAGGATAAATTTGATTATGATTACAATATGCCTCCTATATTTGATGATGAGAATAATAATGATAGCTACTTTGTTGAATTTGCTCCCACTACAACTAATAAAACTGATTATGCCTATGTGGAGAGTAATAATTTTATGCATGAGACTCATGATAAGAATGCTTTATGTGATAGTTATATTGTTGAGTTTGCTCATGATGCTACTGAAAGTTATTATGAGAGAGGAAAATATGGTTGTAGAAATTTTCATGTTACTAAAACACCTCTCTATGTGCTGAAATTTTTGAAACTACACTTGTTTTATCTTCCTGATCTTGTCACTTTGCTTTTCATGAATTTATTTGTGTACAAGATTCCTTTTCATAGGAAGCATGTTAGGCTTAAATTTGTTTTGAGTTTGCCTCTTGATGCTCTCTTTTGCTTCAAATACTATTTCGTGCGAGTGCATCATTAAAACTGCTGAGCCCATCTTAATGGCTATAAAGAAAGAACTTCTTGGGAGACAACCCATGTTTTTACCTACAGTACTTTGTTTCTATTTTGTGTCTTGGAAGTTGTTTACTACTGTAGCAACCTCTCCTTATCTTAGTTTTGTGTTTTGTTGTGCCAAGTAAAGCCGTTGATAGAAAAGTAAGTACTAGATTTGGATTACTGCGCAGTTCCAGATTTCTTTGCTGTCACGAATCTGGGTCCACCTCCCTGTAGGTAGCTCAGAAAATTAAGCCAATTTACGTGCATGATCCTCAGATATGTATGCAACTTTCATTCAATTTGAGCATTTTCATTTGAGCAAGTCTGGTGCCATTTTAAAATTCGTCAATACGAACTGTTCTGTTTTGACAGATTCTGCCTTTTATTTCGCATTGCCTCTTTTGCTATGTTGGATGAATTTGTTTGATCCACTAATGTCCAGTAGCATTATGCAATGTCCAGAAGTGTTAAGAATGATTGTGTCACCTCTGAATATGTTAATTTTTATTGTGCACTAACCCTCTAATAAGTTGTTTCGAGTTTGGTGTGGAGGAAGTTTTCAAGGATCAAGAGAGGAGTATGATGCAACATGATCAAGGAGAGTGAAAGCTCTAAGCTTGGGGATGCCCCGGTGGTTCACCCCTGCATATATCAAGAAGACTCAAGCGTATAAGCTTGGGGATGCCCAAGGCATCCCCTTCTTCATCGACAACATTATCGAGTTCCTCCCCTGAAACTATATTTTTATTCCATCACATCTTATGTGCTTTTCTTGGAGCGTCGGTTTGTTTTTGTTTTTTGTTTTGTTTGAATAAATGGATCCTAGCATTCACTTTATGGGAGAGAGACACGCTCCGCTGTAGCATATGGACAAGTATGTCCTTGGTTTCTACTCATAGTATTCATGGTGAAGTTTCTCCTTCGTTAAATTGTTATATGGTTGGAATTGGAAAATGATACATGTAGTAATTGCTATTAATGTCTTGGGTAATGTGATACTTGGCAATTGTTGTGCTCATGATTAAGCTCTTGCATCATATGCTTTGCACCCATTAATGAAGAAATACATAGAGCATGCTAAAATTTGGTTTGCATATTTGGTTTCTCTAAGGTCTAGATAATTTCTAGTATTGAGTTTGAACAACAAGGAAGACGGTGTAGAGTCTTATAATGTTTTCAATATGTCTTTTATGTGAGTTTTGCTGCACCGGTTCATCCTTGTGTTTGTTTCAAATAAGCCTTGCTAGCCTAAACCTTGTATCGAGAGGGAATACTTCTCATGCATCCAAAATACTTGAGCCAACCACTATGCCATTTGTGTCCACCATACCTACCTACTACATGGTATTTTCCGCCATTCCAAAGTAAATTGCTTGAGTGCTACCTTTAAAATTCCATCATTCACCTTTGCAATATATAGCTCATGGGACAAATAGCTTAAAAACTATTGTGGTATTGAATATGTAATTATGCACTTTATCTCTTATTAAGTTGCTTGTTGTGCGATAACCATGTTCACTGGGGACGCCATCAACTATTCATTGTTGAATTTCATGTGAGTTGCTATGCATATCCGTCTTGTCTGAAGTAAGAGAGATCTACCACCCTATGGTTAAGCATGCATATTGTTAGAGAAGAACATTGGGCCGCTAACTAAAGCCATGATCCATGGTGGAAGTTTCAGTTTTTGGACATATATCCTCAATCTCAAATGAGAAAATTATTAATTGTTGTTACATGCTTATGCATAAAAGAGGAGTCCATTATCTCGTTGTCTATGTTGTCCCGTATGGATGTCTAAGTTGAGAATAATCAATAGCGAGAAATCCAATGCGAGCTTTCTCCTTAGACCTTTGTACGAGCGGCATAGAGGTACCCCTTTGTGACACTTGGTAAAAACATGTGCATTGTGATGATCCGGTAGTCCAAGCTAATTAGGACAAGGTGCGGGCACTATTAGTACACTATGCATGAGGCTTGCAACTTATAAGATATAATTTACATGATGCATATGCTTTATTACTACCGTTGACAAAATTGTTTCATGTTTTCAAAATCAAAGCTCTAGCACAAATATAGCAATCGATGCTTTTCCTCTATGGAGGACCATTCTTTTACTTTCGATGTTGAGTCAGTTCACCTATTTCTCTCCACCTCAAGAAGCAAACACTTGTGTGAACCGTGCATTGATTCCTACATACTTGCTTATTGCACTTATTATATTACTCTATGTTGACAATATCCATGAGATATACATGTTACAAGTTGAAAGCAACCGCTGAAACTTAATCTTCTTTTGTGTTGCTTCAGTACCTTTACTTTGAATTATTGCTTTATGAGTTAACTCTTATGCAAGACTTATTGATGCTTGTCTTGAAGTGCTATTCATGAAAAGTCTTTGCTTTATGATTCACCTGTTTACTCATGTCATATACATTGTTTTGATCGCTGCATTCACTACATATGCTTTACAAATAGTATGATCAAGGTTATGATGGCATGTCACTCCGTAAATTATCTCGTGTTATCGTTTTACCCGCTCGGGACGAGCAGTAACTAAGCTTGGGGATGCCGATACGTCTCCAACGTATCGATAATTTCTTATGTTCCATGCCACATTATTGATGTTATCTACATGTTTTATGCACACTTTATGTCACATTCGTGCATTTTCTGGAACTAACCTATTAACAAGATGCCGAAGTGCCGCTTGTCGTTTTCGCTGTTTTTGGTTTCGGAAATCCTAGTAAGGAAATATTCTCGGAATTGGACGAAATCAAAGCCCAGGGGCCTATTTTTCCACGAAGCTTCCGGAAGTCCGAAGACGAAACGAAGAGGGGCCACGAGGCAGCCGGAGCATAGGGCGGCGCGGCCCCCGCCCGGCCGCACGGCCCTATGGTCCGGGCCCCTCGCGCCGCCTCTTGACCTACCCTTCCGCCTACTTAAAGCCTCCGTGACGAAACCCCCGCACCGAGAACCACGATACGGAAAACCTTCCGCAGACGCCGCCAACGCCGATCCCATCTTGGGGGATCCAGGAGATCGCCTCCGGCACCCTCGCCGGAGAGGGGAATCATCTCCCGGAGGACTCTACGCCGCCATGGTCGCCTCCGGTGTGATGTGTGAGTAGTCTACCCCCGGACTATGGGTCCATAGCAGTAGCTAGATGGTTGTCTTCTCCCCATTGTGCTATCATTGTCGGATCTTGTGAGCTGCCTAACATGATCAAGATCATCTATCCGTAATTCTATATGTTGCGTTTGTTGGGATCCGATGAATAGAGAATACTTGTTATGTTGATTATCAAAGTTATGCTTATGTGTTGTTTATGATCTTGCATGCTTTCCGTTACTAGTAGATGCTCTGGCCAAGTAGATGCTTGTAAATCCAAGAGGGAGTACTTATGCTCGATAGTGGGTTCATGCCTGCATTGACACCTGGACAGGTGATGAGAAAGTTCTAAGGTTGTGTTGTAGTGTTGCCACTAGGGATAAAACATTGATGCTATGTCTAAGGATGTAGTTGTTGATTGCATTACGCACCATACTTAATGCAATTGTCTGTTGCTTTGCAACTTAATACTGGAGGGGGTTCGGATGATAACCTAAAGGTGGACTTTTTAGGCATAGATGCAGTTGGATGGCGGTCTATGTACTTTGTCGTAATGCCCAATTAAATCTCACTATACTCATCATGATATGTATGTGCATTGTCATGCTCTCTTTATTTGTCAATTGCCCAACTGTAATTTGTTCACCCAACATGCTGTTTGTCTTATGGGAGAGACACCTCTAGTGAACTCGTGGACCCCGGTCCAATTCTCTTTATCGAAATACAATCTACTGCAATACTTGTTCTACTCGTTTTCTCGCAAACAATCATCTTCCACACAATACGGTTAATCCTTTGTTACAGCAAGCCGGTGAGATTGACAACCTCACTCGTTTCCTTGGGGCAAAGTACTTTGGTTGTGTTGTGCAGGTTCCACGTTGGCGCCGGAATCCCTGGTGTTGCGCCGCACTACATCCCGCCACCATCAACCTTCAACGTGCTTCTTGGCTCCTCCTGGTTCGATAAACCTTGGTTTCTTTCTGAGGGAAAACTTGCTGCTGTGCGCATCATACCTTCCTCTTGGAGTTGCCCAACGAACGTGTGAAATACACGCCATCAGCCGCCCCCTTTTCCGCCGCCTCGGCAGCGACGCGGAGCGCTTCGTCGTCGGCGACCCACCGCGAGTCCGCGCGCTCCTCCTCCTCCGGGAGGCGAGGGAGAGCTTGGCCCACGTGGACTGCAGGGTGCGCGGCATGGCGACGGGGAAGGTGGAGTGGCCGCCGGAGAAGGTGGAGTGGGAGAGGAAGGTGAGATGCGGTCTGTGTGAGACCGCCGCCGTCTTTTATAGCCGGCGGTCTGGCGGGAAACTTGGGCGCGAGCGCGCGCCAATGGTGTTTTCGCGCGCGCGGGAACCTTGGTGCGCGCGGGATCTTTCCCGCGCGTTCCACCGCCCGCCATGGCTGTCCCGTCGAGGCCTGCCATGGTGCAGCGCCGCGCAACGAAGAAGAACCACGTGGCGTCTCTTTGGGTCGCCGCGTTGGGCGCCGCGTGCCACCCAAACGGACACGCGGACGCGGGGCGCTGTCCGCGTGTCCGGACGGCCACGCAAACGGCCCAAAACGGACGGCCCAGCGCGTCCGTTTGGGTCGGCCGGTTGGAGATGCCCTTATAGCCCATCGATGCTGTCAACACCCGGATTTTTAAGTCCAGATGCCTATTATGCCATTCATCGCAATCCCAGGAATGTTGTTTTTGCGAGACATAATAGATTGATATCACAACACATCATTCATTACATACCATAATCGTCTTACAAATAAAGGATCACATGATCCAGTCTCATTATAATAATAGAAGTTCTATTTATTCATTACATAACACATAGCGGAAGCGAAAGTAGCGTAGTAGTAGTCCATCTATTCCACAGGCAACTGTTGACGTCGTGAGTGATCCTAGTTGTCGTAGACGTCCCGCTCGTCCTTCTTCCGGGTTCTGGTACTCCTCTTCATAGTCTGGCCATTTGAATAGCCAGGGACACAGCCATGAGTACTTTAAAGTACTCGCAAACTAATACTAAGGTAAACACTATCAACTATAGTAAGGGGGGTTCTAAGCTCTAGTTTCATTTGCATAAAGCCAGTTTTATTTCGTAAACACTTTATTAATCAAAAACCTTTACTTGCTCAACTAACTCAAGTGGGAACATTAGTGTCATTCCCACAACTCAGTTGTGATTCAAAGTCAAAGCCACCTTTCAATTCAAATCACAAGTCACCATTCATATTTTTAGAAAAATTCTGATGACGGAACAAGTATGGCCTTTCCAACTCGTCCATGACCGAGGACGCGGCTATTCGAATAGGTTTAACTCTGCAGAGGTTGTACACTTGTGCCACAACAATTGCAATAGTTCGTCGTGGGTAATCGGCCTCGATTTATCGTACGCAGACGCGAACTACCAATCCTAACCTTTCATTTACATACTCTAGTATAGGCACCTCTCCCCATGAGCTTGGCCTCCCGGTGAAAACCGCAATCAACCCGGGAACCGCACGGGCTTGGGCCGGACATTCACCTCATTTCACGTCATTTCACATCACTTCACCAAGACGGAGGCAGCCTCAAGCATAACCCCTATGACGCTTGTTCGGAGGGAACCCATACTAAAATACATAAGTTTCCAGCTAAGCCTTACCCGGATTCGGGTATTGTGGGGGTACTTGTAAAATTGGAATGGTATCGCATCCGAACCCAACCATCAGTGTTTTAGTAAAATTCACCAAGTCATTCACCAGTCATATTCACCTTCAAAATCTCTCAATAGAATGACTCATCATTCCAAGGTTTTCAAAGTCATTTCAAATCACAAGTTCCCAACTAGAGTAGTCACTTTTAATATTGAGCACTAGCAACTAGTCATGAGGGGTGCTAAGTATCTTGGAGCTTGCTAGGCTAAGTGTGATTCTCTTGTACTACTCTATAATTCAACCAAGTAAATCATAAACCAAAAAGTAACTTTGATAAATAAAATCAAGTAAAGCTTGTAAAGTAAAAACTTGGGATAGGTTCATAAAGTAAAATGTAATGGTGCCTTGCTCTTGTAGAGCCTTGCACATGGGAACTTTGCAAGAGTGTTAGCTTGCCTTGATTGGTGAGGTGATCAAAGTTTTCTTGCTCTTCCTCTTGGTAGAAGACCTCTTCCTCTTGATAGTCTCCGTACTAGCGTCTATAAACGAATACGAGGATACAATCACCAAACAACACTTAAGTAATCTTAATTAGCCTTATTGGCTCACACACAAAGGATCTAGCATCACTACTTAACATTTATCAACCCATTATTCTAGGGTTTCCTTATTTAACATTAGGAAAATAATTTCCTCTCATTGAATTCTTCTTAAGATTTAATTTCTCTTATGAATAATATATGACCTAGGTTGACCAAAGTCCACCCCTTCATACTTATCATTTGAGAAAATGATTTAAATGAGGTTCCATACCTCATGCAATTTAATACTAACAAGGTAGTGATTTAATGCCACCAAATAATTCATTATGAGATTATTAGACCATGGTCACTACCTCATGTTGAATTACTTGAGAACAAGATTTAAATGAGAGGAATACCTCTCATATGATTTAACACATGGTTGTAACTAATTTAGTAAAAACTACTATTGAGGTGATTCAATATTCTCAAATAACCAGGGATGATCCCATGTTGACCAAGGTCAACACTTCACACTTAGTATTTGAGAAAAGGGATTTAAATGAGATTCATCATCTCATGTGTTTTAAATAACTAGTGCAATTTAAATAATATGTTGGTTTAAAAATCTACAAGTGAGCAAGTATGAGCCTAAGCATTTAAAGGTCAATACATTACCTCATATCACTTGTGAGAATGCTTTTAAATGAGGTGCTACACCTCATTGGTTTAAATTCCTAAAAGTTGAAATAGTTTAAATGGGCTAGTATTGACTACATAGCCAATATTCTGCTTCTAGCCCATGATCATGTACAGAACCCATATCATATTTTTACATAGTAAATTAGGGTTTGTTAAATTTGAATTATTGCAATTGGATTCACTGCAAAATTCAAATTGGTTGATTTTTAAGATTTATTTGAATACTGAAAAGTATCTGTTTTGTTATTTTTGCTATTCAAAAACTACACAAGGTATGAGTTTGAATCCAGTGAGGTTTGCTAGATAATTTCATAAGCTTTTTATAGCATTTTGAATCACCAGATTTGGATTGGTAGATTTGAAGCTATTCAAAATATGGCACATACCAGAATTGAAATATTTGCTGAATCAATTTATTTGAATTAAGTTAGATGGGCTAGGCGGGAAACTTTTGGGCCGAAACGGTTTGAATGGGGGAAACAGGCCCAGTAACGGTTCGGTGTTTTAGTGGGCTGTCAGGGGTGGGGCCTACGTGTCAGCGACGGTTTTACTTACCGAAACGGTACGCGCTGGCGACCGTCGGATCGGAACGCGATCGGACGACCGGGGTTCGTCTTCTTCTCCGAGCCGAGAGGAGGGCGTGCGGGCGACGGAGGTAGGGGGTCGGGGAGCGCTCCGGGCCGCCGGCGGTCGAGGGAGAGGGGCGAGGCGACGTTGTCGAGGGTGTAGAGGCCCCCGGTACCGCGGCGAGGCTCGGGGTGGCTCCAGTGCGGCGGCATGATCCGCGGGGCTCCGGCGGGGAACGAGCTAGCGATTGGAGCTCCTCCGGCGAGGAAATGTAAAATTGGTGGGAGGAGAAGGGGCAAGGATGAGAGAGGAGCGGATGGTGTGAAGAATCGTGGCTCCGATCTCTCCTATTTATAGGTCGGTGCGAGGGCCGTGGGTGCGGCGAAGGGGTCGACGACGACAATGGCGCTACGGGCTGCGAAAGGGCAAGGCGAGGTGCGCATCTTGTAGGCGACGTCTAGGCAAGGCTAGCGCGCTTGATGGCGTGCTAAATGATGGTCTGTGGAGGGCTGGCGACGGAGGTGTCCTTGCGGTACCGCGGCGGCAGATGTTGATCATGGCGACGTCGCCTGGTCCTCCGCAAGCGAGCGGGCATGTCTAGCGTGTAGCCGGAGTGGTGAGGGTGCGTGATGCGTAAATAGGGAGGTAGGGGAGGACCGAGGCGATGGCCCGGCTCGCCGCTCGGCGTGTCCGGTGCACGGTGAGCGTGCTCACCGGCATGTATCGGACGTGCGAGGGCGCGCCCGGTTTGGCCAATACCGTGCTCGCTTCGATCCAGGGAGAGTACGAGCATGCTCGGGGAGGTTCGGTGATGCTCCGGGACAAGGTGGATGTGGCCAGAGATGAGGGGTGAGGTAGGGTGGCATGGTAGTGCCTAGCATGGCCGGCATGAGGAAGTTTTTGATCATGCACCTATTTTAGCAGGTCTGCAGTGCATAGGATGATGCAGAGGAGGTACAAGGATGTTGATGATCCTAAATGAAAAGGGGTTTAGGCAAAAACCGGAGGATAATAGCATGTGTGCAAAAACCGAATCATGCCCGCAAGGTGTTTGTGAAAATGGCCGCATGAAACTTTTGGTCAAATTTTGGAATTCTTTTTGGTGGATCTCATTTATATAATTAAAGAGAAAGAATGGTGGTGGTGGTGGTCAATTTGGCAAAGGTTTGTGAGATTTCAAATTTGGGGTTATCTTCTCTTTGTTTCAACATCACCACTTGTCAAATCTCTACTGGTCAACCTGGTCAAAGTTAGGCATGGCGGTCAACATGAAAGTTGTTGACCTTGACATGGTCTTGGATGACATGGTCATAGTTGACCAATTTTGGTTGAAGAAAAGTCAAATGCAGGGGTGTAAAGTAGGGAAGATTTTATAAATGGGTCATATGACCATTATCATATGTATGTCAAATTTGAAAATTCCCTTGATTTGAATCTGGTTTCTTTTATGCATTTGTGTTTGTTTTTGTTATATAAGAGTTTTAGAAACCATAGGGCAAGCAATGGTGGCCTCATATGAAGATTTGTAAAATTGCCCTTAGTGTATGTGAGAGAAATGGGGATTTTCTCCCTAATGGATTTCCCTCCAATGGATTTGACTTTTATTGACTCTAAAGTGGTTCTTATTAGTTTAGAGACATTTTCAAACCATTGAATCCATTTCAAAAAGTCTTGGTCAAAGATTTGCAAAATGGCCATAACACATAAGAGGTGATGTGTCAATTTTTATTATTTTTGAAAAGGGTTCATCTTGCTTTACTTGGACATGGGTTAGGGTTAATTAAGTGTTATAATAGGTTGAGAGATGGTTTCCCAACATTTGGTCAAGGTTTAAAGTCATAGAACAAGAATTGGGTATTATGGCTATGTGCCACATATGCCTCTATGCATATGTTGCATTTCATTTTAAATTTGACTTGGCTTGACCCATTTGGTGTTGTTGAGTGTTGAAATGGTATATGGAAGTGATCCAACCATTTACAACAAGTCCTAGGGTCAATATTCTTAGTTTCCCAAATTTGCTATTTTACTCTCATATGCCTCTATGGCATTTTTAGTTTCTTTTTATTTTCTTTGGAAACCACTTGGATTAGGTTTGATAAGTACTAGGTAAAGTGTGTGAAGGTTTTCCAAACCTCTAAACAAAGTGGAAAGTTCTAGGGTAAAGATTTATAAAAGTAGCCATAGGCACATATGCCTTTTTCTTATTTGATTTCTTTCTCTTTTATTTTATTTGGTTGGTGATCTTCACTTGATCACTTTAGGGTTTTAGGGTTTAGCACATAAGCATACTAACACTCATCATGGCAAAACACAAGATTTAAACAAGATCTATATGTATCCTACTTAATTAATAAAAGTTTTTGTTGGTTCCAAAATTTGGAACTAGTGAAATTCATTTGTTTTATTTTGAAAATTCTTGGGATGTTACAAACCCTTCCCCCTTAAACAAATCTCGTCCCGAGATTTTAAGAAAAGTTAGGTTCCTAAGAGAGATTGAGCATTTTATTAACAGGAAGACATACTTGGCATGGCCTGGGGTGCTTCCTGAGCTTCAGTGGCAGTCATGTGGTAGAGACGGCCGTTGTTGTTGTTCTGGTTCCTTCTTCCGGCAAAGCGGCGCTGTTGCTGAGCAGGTGCAGCGGTATTGGCGGCAATCCTGGCAAGCTTCTTGGGGCACTCATTGGAGAAGTGACCCACAACTCCACATTCGTAGCAATTGACGGTGGACTTGTCTTTGGGGATTACGGGGGTAGCGTTGCTTCCAGTCCTTGGGGCAGTATTGGTGTTGTTGTTGTTTCCATTGTTGTTACTGTTGTTGGGGTGGTTGTTGTTGTTGTGGTTGTTGTTGTTGTTGCCTCCGGTCTTCGGGGGTCCTCCGTTGTTGTTGGTGTAGTTGGGGCGATAATTCTGAGCAGGGGGCTTGTTGTATCTTGGGTTGAATCCTCCAGAGGAGTTGTTGCGGTACTTCTGGGTATGGTGGGGTCCATTCTGGTTCATCATTCTGCGCTTGCGGTTCTCATTGGCTCGATGCAGCCTTTCCTTCCATCCGGATGGCCGAGTCCACGAGGGCTTCCAAGTCGGCCGAACGGAATGTTCACTAACACAGTCCGCATCTCGTCGTGTAGTCCGTTCGTAAATCTTTCCTTTCTCTTCTCATTGGTGTCGGTCTCATCCGGGGCGTACCTTGACAGAGTGAGAAACCTGTCGTGGTATTCCACCACGGACATCCTTCCTTGTTTGAGTTCACGGAACTCGTCTCTCATTTTCTTGATCAGTCCTTGGGGCACATGGTATTTGCTAAACTTCAGCTTGAAGTCTTCCCATGTCATCATCTGTCCCGCATTCATTGCACGGGCACTTGTCCACCAGGCTCTGGCAGTCCCGACGGATAGTGGGTGGCGAACGACACTTTTCTCGCGGCTTCAACTCCCGCAACTTCGAGGTTGTTCTCCATGGTCCGGAGCCGCTCATCAGCATCGAGGGGCTCTTCAGTCTTGTTGAACATCGGAGGGTTGGTGTGCTGAAAGTTCTTCAGCTTCGATCCAGGGTGGTCGTGGTTTCCATGGCCTTGATTGTTCTGAGCTATCTGTTGCAGTGCGGTAATGTTGGCTTGGCGTTCAGCTCTCTCGACTTCTCGGTCTGCCATCATCGTTTGCAGCAGTTGCATCATGGCATCCTGGGTGGCGTTGCGGGTTGGTGGGGCCATCTGAACATTGATGTAGAGGATAAGATAAGAGGGAAATTTCTATGGTTTGTTTTGTTAAAGTTTAGAAAGTTCATAAATTGAAAACTTGAGTAGTGTTGCGGGGGTAAAAACCAACAACACTTTTTCATTCATACCAAGCATCATACATTACAAAGCTAACACACCGTTGGTTTGAAGAACCATTCATCGCTCTACGATACGAGGGGATCCTGATACAACTCACACCTACTTAAGTGCTGGGGTGATACTACTCTTCCGGGTGGATTCTTCTTCTTCACGGGTGATGTGCTTGGTGAGAGGCGAGGGCGTTGTCCAAATCCCTGCGGGTTTTGTACTGCCTGAAGTCCAGAGGTGCTACATAGGGGTTCATCTCCGTACGTGGTGGCATGGTCATCGGTCTTCCCATGGAGTCATGTCTTGGGTAGTAGATGAAGCGAGTGTTCTTGATCTTGTCCTCATTTTGTCCGCACATACGGAAAATTGCTTCTTGCATAGCTCTGACTAGTCCTTCCTTCCAAGTGTTTCCTGCTACGTGAAAACCAGATGGTTTCCCATACCGGGGCATCATGCCTTCTTCTTAGATCGGCAGAAACGTCCCACCGAGGTGGTTCTCCTAACTGAGCTTTGAGGGGTATTCCGAAGAATTCGGGATACGGGTGTCCTAGATATTCAACCAGTTGCTTCAAATCCTTTTCGAACCTCAGTTCTCCTCCGTGACCAAGCTGATAGCACTCCCATTTGTATTCCATCTATGAACAAGGAGGAGGAGTAAATTAGAGAAGTATTCAAGTGTGCAAAATTTTAGATAGTGATACAAAGAAAAAGTAGAGCATGAATTTCTCATTTTGAAAAAGGTTTCAAGGATAAGAGTGAGAATAAGTTTTTCAAAAATATTCACTTCTTTGGTTTTTGAAACTAAGTTTTGCAGACGTCCATTCTAACTAGGGTCTCCTAAGGTCAACAATGGCTCTGATACCAACTTGTCAACACCCGGATTTTTAAGTCCAGATGCCTATTATGCCATTCATCGCAATCCCAGGAATGTTGTTTTTGCGAGACATAATAGATTGATATCACAACACATCATTCATTACATACCATAATCATCTTACAAATAAAGGATCACATGATCCAGTCTCATTATAATAATAGAAGTTCTATTTATTCATTACATAACACATAGCGGAAGCGAAAGTAGCGTAGTAGTAGTCCATCTATTCCACGAGCAACCGTTGACGTCGGGAGTGATCCTAGTTGTCGTAGACGTCCTGCTGTCCTTCTTCCGGGTTCCGGTACTCGTCTTCATAGTCTGGCCATTTGAATAGCCAGGGACACAGCCATGAGTACTTTAAAGTACTCGCAAACTAATACTAAGGTAAACACTATCAACCATAGTAAGGGGGTTCTAAGCTCTAGTTTCATTTGCATAAAGCCAGTTTTATTTCGTAAACACTTTATTAATCAAAAACCTTTACTTGCTCAACTAACTCAAGTGGGAACATTAGTGTCATTCCCACAACTCAGTTGTGATTCAAAGTCAAAGCCACCTTTCAATTCAAATCACAAGTCACCATTCATATTTTTAGAAAAATTCTGATGACGGAACAGTATGGCCTTTTCAACTGTCCATGACCGAGGACGCGGCTATTCGAATAGGTTTAACTCTGCAGAGGTTGTACACTTGTGCCACAACAATTGCAATAGTTCGTCAGGGGTAATCGGCCCCGATTTATCGTACGCGAGTACGCGATCTACCAATCCTAACCTTTCATTTACATACTCTAGTATAGGCACCTCTCCCCATGAGCTTGGCCTCCCGGTGAAAACCGCAATCAACCCGGAACTGCACAGGGGCTTGGGCCGGACATTCACCTCATTTCACGTCATTTCACATCACTTCACCAAGTACGGAGGCAGCCTCAAGCATAACCCCTATGACGCTTGTTCGGAGGGAACCCATACTAAAATACATAAGTTTCCAGCTAAGCCTTACCCGGATTCAGGTATTGTGGGGGTACTTGTAAAATTGGAATGGTATCGCATCCGAACCCAACCATCGTTGTTTTTGTAAAATTCACCAAGTCATTCACCAGTCATATTCACCTTCAAAATCTCTCAATAGAATGACTCATCATTCCAAGGTTTTCAAAGTCATTTCAAATCACAAGTTCCCAACTAGAGTAGTCACTTTTAATATTGAGCACTAGCAACTAGTCATGAGGGGTGCTAAGTATCTTGGAGCTTGCTAGGCTAAGTGTGATTCTCTTGTACTACTCTATAATTCAACCAAGTAAATCATAAACCAAAAAGTAACTTTGATAAATAAAATCAAGTAAAGCTTGTAAAGTAAAAACTTGGGATAGGTTCATAAAGTAAAATGTAATGGTGCCTTGCTCTTGTAGAGCCTTGCACATGGGAACTTTGCAAGAGTGTTAGCTTGCCTTGATTGGTGAGGTGATCAAAGTTTTCTTGCTCTTCCTCTTGGTAGAAGACCTCTTCCTCTTGATAGTCTCCGGTACTAGCGTCTATAAACGAATACGAGGATACAATCACCAAACAACACTTAAGTAATCTTAATTAGCCTTATTGGCTCACACACAAAGGATCTAGCATCACTACTTAACATTTATCAACCCATTATTCTAGGGTTTCCTTATTTAACATTAGGAAAATAATTTCCTCTCATTGAATTCTTCTTAAGATTTAATTTCTCTTATGAATAATATATGACCTAGGTTGACCAAAGTCCACCCCTTCATACTTATCATTTGAGAAAATGATTTAAATGAGGTTCCATACCTCATGCAATTTAATACTAACAAGGTAGTGATTTAATGCCACCAAATAATTCATTATGAGATTATTAGACCATGGTCACTACCTCATGTTGAATTACTTGAGAACAAGATTTAAATGAGAGGAATACCTCTCATATGATTTAACACATGGTTGTAACTAATTTAGTAAAAACTACTATTGAGGTGATTCAATATTCTCAAATAACCAGGGATGATCCCATGTTGACCAAGGTCAACACTTCACACTTAGTATTTGAGAAAAGGGATTTAAATGAGATTCATCATCTCATGTGTTTTAAATAACTAGTGCAATTTAAATAATATGTTGGTTTAAAAAATCTACAAGTGAGCAAGTATGAGCCTAAGCATTTAAAGGTCAATACATTACCTCATATCACTTGTGAGAATGCTTTTAAATGAGGTGCTACACCTCATTGGTTTAAATTCCTAAAAGTTGAAATAGTTTAAATGGGCTAGTATTGACTACATAGCCAATATTCTGCTTCTAGCCCATGATCATGTACAGAACCCATATCATATTTTTACATAGTAAATTAGGGTTTGTTAAATGTGAATTATTGCAATTGGATTCACTGCAAAATTCAAATTGGTTGATTTTTAAGATTTATTTGAATACTGAAAAGTATCTGTTTTGTTATTTTTGCTATTCAAAAACTACACAAGGTATGAGTTTGAATCCAGTGAGGTTTGCTAGATAATTTCATAAGCTTTTTATAGCATTTTGAATCACCAGATTTGGATTGGTAGATTTGAAGCTATTCAAAATATGGCACAGACCAGAATTGAAATATTTGCTGAATCAATTTATTTGAATTAAGTTAGATGGGCTAGGCGGGAAACTTTTGGGCCGAAACGGTTTGAATGGGGGAAACAGGCCCAAGAACGGTTCGGTGTTTTAGTGGGCTGTCGGGGGTGGGGCCTACGTGTCGGCGACGGCTTTACTTACCGAAACGGTACGCGGCCGGCGACCGTCGGATCGGAACGCGATCGGACGACCGGGTTCGTCTTCTTCTCCGGCGAGAGGAGGGCGTGCGGGCGACGGAGGTAGGGGGTTGGGGAGCGCTCTGGGCCGCCGGCGGTCGAGGGAGAGGGGCGAGGCGACGTTGTCGAGGGTGTAGAGGCCCCTGGTACCGCGGCGAGGCTCGGGGTGGCTCCAGGCGAAGCAGATGATCTGCGGGGCTCCGGCGGGAACGAGCTAGCGATTGGAGCTCCTCCGGCGAGGAAATGTAAAATTGGTGGGAGGAGAAGTGGCAAGGATGAGAGAGGAGCAGATGGTGTGAAGAATCGTGGCTCCGATCTCTCCTATTTATAGGCTGGTGCGAGGGCCGTGGGTGCGGCGAAGGGGTCGACGACGACAATGGCGCTACGGGCTGCGAAAGGGCAAGGCGAGGTGCGCATCTTGTAGGCGACATCTAGGCAAGGCTAGCGCGCTTGATGGCGTGCTAAATGATGGTCTGTGGAGGGCTGGCGACGGAGGTGTCCTTGCGGTACCGCGGCGGCAGATGTTGATCATGGCGACGTCGACCGGTCCTCCGCGAGCGAGTGGGCATGTCTAGCGTGTAGCTGGAGTGGTGAGGGTGCGTGATGCAGAAATAGGGAGGTAGGGGAGGACTGAGGCGATGGCCCGGCTCGCCGCTCTGGCGTGTCCAGTGCACGGTGAGCGTGCTCACTGGCATGTACTGGACGTGCAGGGGCACGCCCGGTTTGGCCAATACCGTGCTCGCTTCAATCCAGGGAGAGTACAGGCATGCTCAGGGAGGTTCGGTGATGCTCCAGGACAAGGTGGATGTGGCCAGAGATGAGGGGTGAGGTAGGGTGGCATGGTAGTGCCTAGCATGGCCGGCATGAGGAAGTTTTTGATCATGCACCTATTTTAGCAGGTGCACGGTGCATAGGATGATGCAGAGGAGGTACAAGGATGTTGATGATCCTAAATGAAAAGGGGTTTAGGCAAAAAACCAGAGGATAATAGCATGTGTGCAAAAACCAGAATCATGCCTGCAAGGTGTTTGTGAAAATGGCCGCATGAAACTTTTGGTCAAATTTTGGAATTCTTTTTGGTGGATCTCATTTATATAATTAAAGAGAAAGAATGGTGGTGGTGGTGGTCAATTTGGCAAAGGTTTGTGAGATTTCAAATTTGGGGTTATCTTCTCTTTGTTTCAACATCACCACTTGTCAAATCTCTACTGGTCAACCTGGTCAAAGTTAGGCATGGTGGTCAACATGAAAGTTGTTGACCTTGACATGGTCTTGGATGATATGGTCATAGTTGACCAAGTTTGGTTGAAGAAAAGTCAAATGCAGGGGTGTAAAGTAGGGAAGATTTTATAAATGGGTCATATGACCATTATCATATGTATGTCAAATTTGAAAATTCCCTTGATTTGAATCTGGTTTCTTTTATGCATTTGTGTTTGTTTTTGTTATATAAGAGTTTTAGAAACCATAGGGCAAGCAATGGTGGCCTCATATGAAGATTTGTAAAATTGCCCTTAGTGTATGTGAGAGAAATGGGGATTTTCTCCCTAATGGATTTCCCTCCAATGGATTTGACTTTTATTGACTCTAAAGTGGTTCTTATTAGTTTAGAGACATTTTCAAACCATTGAATCCATTTCAAAAAGTCTTGGTCAAAGATTTGCAAAAATGGCCATAACACATAAGAGGTGATGTGTCAATTTTTATTATTTTTGAAAAGGGTTCATCTTGCTTTACTTGGACATGGGTTAGGGTTAATTAAGTGTTATAATAGGTTGAGAGATGGTTTCCCAACATTTGGTCAAGGTTTAAAGTCATAGAACAAGAATTGGGTATTATGGCTATGTGCCACATATGCCTCTATGCATATGTTGCATTTCATTTTAAATTTGACTTGGCTTGACCCATTTGGTGTTGTTGAGTGTTGAAATGGTATATGGAAGTGATCCAACCATTTACAACAAGTCCTAGGGTCAATATTCTTAGTTTCCCAAATTTGCTATTTTACTCTCATATGCCTCTATGGCATTTTTAGTTTCTTTTTATTTTCTTTGGAAACCACTTGGATTAGGTTTGATAAGTACTAGGTAAAGTGTGTGAAGGTTTTCCAAACCTCTAAACAAAGTGGAAAGTTCTAGGGTAAAGATTTATAAAAGTAGCCATAGGCACATATGCCTTTTTCTTATTTGATTTCTTTCTCTTTATTTTATTTGGTTGGTGATCTTCACTTGATCACTTTAGGGTTTTAGGGTTTAGCACATAAGCATACTAACACTCATCATGGCAAAACACAAGATTTAAACAAGATCTATATGTATCCTACTTAATTAATAAAAGTTTTTGTTGGTTCCAAAATTTGGAACTAGTGAAATTCATTTGTTTTATTTTGAAAATTCTTGGGATGTTACAGATGCATCGGTGTAACTGTATAACAGTATGACGTGTATAGTATACACCAGGCTTTTTCTCCATTATTTTTCTTTCTCGCATCAGTTTTCTCTCTTTGTTGTGCCTGATTGACGCTGTGAACCAGCCTGTGATGTGATTTAGGGCCGTCGTTGGTTCACAAAGACAGAGACCCGGACCAACCACTGCCCTTGCCAGGCGTCGCCACGATCAGCTCCCTGTCAGAGCATGTCTAACAGGCCCCGTATAACCCGCCCACCCCGTATAATTCCGGCGGGATACGGGGCCGGAGCGAGTTTGGGCGTCTAGCAGATCCCGTATCCGGGCCGCCCCGTTTCGGCGGAATACGGGGCCCAGGAAATCGGCCCCGTTGCCCCGTACATATAGTGGGCGCAGGTGCGAGTGAGGGGTTAACCCCTCACTCGCAACCCTAGCTCCGCCGTGCGCCGCCGCCTCCTCCTCCTCGCTCCGGCGAGCAATTAGTCGCTCCCCCGCGCCGCATTCCACCCCAGATCCTGCATGGACTCCCGCCGCCGCAGTAGCGCCTCGCCGGCGAGCGGATCAAAGCGATCCCGCTCGCCGGACACTGTGGAGGAAGCGTGGCGGCGGCAATGCAAGAGATCCGCCGCCTGCAGCCGTCGCGCGGCCTGCAAGTACGACGGCGCCGCGTGCGTCCCGGAAAAGCTAATCGACTTCGCGCGGGGCGGGCGCTGGTACATCGAGGATCCGCCGATGAAGCCGATGAGCGGGCCCAAGTTCGACGAGTGGCGCGCCGACTGGGAGCGCCGCCGCCGGGCGAAGGAGGCTTGGAGCAGCGGGAGCACCAGCGCTAGAAGAGCTCCGCTCGCCGGCGATGACGAGGAGGCCCCCGACTTGTTGAAGGAGCTACGGCAGTTCCTGAAGGACGACGCCAAGAGGAAGAGGGCGGAGGAGGAAGAGGTGGCGGCGGCCATCGCCGCCGCGAAGGAGGCGGAGTTGCGGGAGGCGGAGGCGGAGGCGAACTCGTACCTAGTCGACCTCCCCGAGTAGGATCGCGCATTCTGGATGTAGAATCGTTGATCCGTATGTATGATCCGTAGTATGATCAATGAAATCGAACTTCCCGGGGTTTTTATTTTTGAAAATACGGGGCGAAATACGGGTTCTGCTAGACGGAATGGCTCTTCCGTTGCCAACTTTTCGATACGGGGCGAAAAAGCAGCGAGATACGGGGCAGAAATATAAGGGGCCTGCTAGACATGCTCTCAGCAAGCTAAGCGCCGCCTCTTGTCTTGCAACACCGCCGATGGAGCACGATTTGGCGGCTTTTATCCCCACCCGTTTCTGCCCCATCTGCCTCGCCGCTCACCCGCGTCGTGCCGCCGGCCAAGGAGACAGAGGAAGGCCGGCATCCTCATCTTCACAACCTTCTGCGACTCCCGACAGGGACGAGAACGGGACATGGAGCAGGGAACGAATCGTTCAAGCTCCGGCTTTGTCCGTCGGGGGTTCCTGCTCTTTGCGGTGGTCCGTGCGGCGGATGAGTAAATTGCCGCGGGCGTTTGCTCGACTTTCGGATGGAATCAGGATCCAATAGATCTGATCTATTCGTGAGGAGGTTGCGTGACCTATATGGGTGGAGGAAGGTGGTGTCGCGAAAAAAAAAAACGAACCGTCTTTTAATTTGTGTTTCCGTGCATCCGATGGCATTAGTACGTTATATGCGATTTGGTGGGAGAACGGTCATAAAAATTGTTGGACGAAAATTTTGGCAGAAACCTTAGCTCCTTTATTATTAGGTATAGATTTAGTTGTTGTACCTTTACTAGCTTGAAATTTATTTGGTTCCCTTCTAAGTGCATCCACTTAACTCACGTCTCCTTCTTTTCATTCGAGAGGCTCATTTAGCTAGGAACCCATATGGGAGCCAGTTATCACATAAGAACAGTAGCCAATCCTATCTAAACAAAATAAAAGGAAAAAAACGGTAGCTTATCAAGAATTAAGTTGTGTTCTTCAAGAATCGAGAGTTTGAGGCTTCGACCCCGGCGCGAGCTTAGGAGAGCAAATTCAATCCCAAAATTTGAAACCCTGTACACCCAAAATTTTAAACCTGGCTCCGCCCATGATCGAGAGTACGGACAGCACACATTTTTTGGTTAATTCGAAATTCGTTATGTTATGAAGATGACATTACCACATTCCATTTCGTTCCGCCACAATAGCTTGGTACGCTTTAATCAGGCTTGGCTGTGTGTCGTCGTTATCGCAATAATCAACCAGGCCTGCAATTTGGCCATTTCGAGTTGAAAAGGCCCGTGGGCTTTGTAAGTCAACGCGGAATTGGACAGCGTTGGTAATTAATAGTCCAAAAAAAACTAAGTATTTCTTTATCTGACGAAAGCCTGGTGGAAGGGGGAAAAAGATTGCAGCACGCGCTCACCTCGCCGCAAGTTTTGTGACCAAGCAAAGCACGAACCGTTGCGGCAGTAATAGGATCCTCTTTCACCAAGTCAAACAACGAGCGCAGCTGCATTTTACTGGTCGACATCTCTCCCAACGGTAATAACTAGGGAAGAAAGCTCGCATGCACATTGGATCCGCACCGTATGGGTTTTCACTGCCACTTTTACAGTCCACGCCCGCGGCAGCAGATCTCGGCTCCGTAGGCGTAGCCGCGGCGGAACGCTTCCACACTGTTGTGTGTGTGCGAGTGGCGGAGCGACAAGAAAGGGGATCTGCACTCGGACTGGACTACAAAAATCTCGTGTCAGCAGCAGGGTTGCGTTGAAAAATCTTATCTTTCTCTGTGCACGGAGAGAGGCGTCCAAGTGCGCCGCGTCTGATCCTGAGCGTCCCGGGTCACGTGGCGCGCATGCCGCCCTCCTCCAACGGGTCTGCCCACATACGTGTGACTCACTAGCCTCACCCATGCCTCTTCGCCGACACGAAATACTCAATACAAATATATGTTTTGCATACAGTCCCAACTTGTGTGACTACTTCGTACACTCTGTATGTATTTTTAAGGATCTGCTGTGTCACACCCATGCCTGTTCGCCGACACGAAAAACTCAGTAAAATATAAAAAATGTTTCACAGAGAGTCCCAAGTGACTAGTACTGTATACTCAACTACTGTGTACTCCATACTCGTAGTCGCAGCTTACAGCGAACCTTAAACAAATCTCGCACGCACGCGCCTCGCACGTGACGGCTTGGCGGGACGGCGTGCGCCGCCTGGGCTCAGTAGTGGGGAAAAAGGCGGGAAAGAGTAGTCAGCTCCCGCGCAAGCGCAACGCACCACCTACCGACAAGGACCTCCAGCTGGGGCCCGCCGGAGTGTGTGTGCCCGCCGCTACGGGCTACGGCTTTGTCTACGGGGTACGGGCGCCGCCCACGCGGGCACGCATCTCGCCGCGCCAGCTGCTGCAAAGTGCGGCCAGGCCACATCCGCCCATACGCTAGGCCATTTCCGATGTCACAACTCACGGGCTCGCCATCTCCAACGGCTCCCGCGTTTCGGTCCGCTTTTCAGTCCGTTTGGGTCTGAATGCGGCGACCGGCAGACATGAAAGAGGCCACGGTCTGGATACGTGCAGAGGCAGCTTCCACACGGCCATTGCGAGGCTGGAGGGCCGCCTCGGCCTCCTCGTAGTCCACATCGTCGTCGAAGCCTTCAAGGTGGGCCTCGGCCATCTCCCGCCGAGCATCGTGATCGGCCTCGAACCACCGGGCCCACAGGAGGAGTCCATGGCGTACGCCGGATCCCGCCGTAGATCCGCCGGCAAGTGCGCGCCGCGCGCGGTGCCTCCCATAGGGATCGCAGGCACCTGAACCCTCGCCTCGTTCAGGTGTCACCCGTGCGGCAGGGACGCCACTAACCATTAGCGTGCTAAGGGTGCCTCAGTGGCCCGACGCATTTCACTACTCCCTTAATTTTTTTAATTGATAAAACAATTTACATAGTGTGAAAAATAAAAAAAATAAAAAATTATAAAAAGGCCATGGTCTGCTAAACACTAGCCTACTCCTCGCATTGGTTGGGCATCAGGGTCAAGTCAACGATCGCCCATGGCCAATTGAGAACCGGCGGAGCAAATGTCGGTGCGGTCGGTTGTGGAGGTGGATGAGGAGTGGCCGTTAGTGCCCACGAGGGCAGAGGCAACAGAGGAGGCGACACCGAGGCCTGTAACGCCAGGTTGAAGGCCTCTTCCTCCGACAGGCCTACCAACATGTGCTCGACGGCGTACCGAGAAATCAGAGGCTTCTCCGATACGAGGATGCCTAGCCACGTGGCCTCCTCCTCGGCTAGTTTCTACGGCAGCTCGATTTGCGTCCTCCTCCTCCTCCTCGGCTATTCCTGGCAATGAAGTCCTCGGAGTCGTCCCGCGTTTCGTGGGGTGTCAGAGGCAATGGAGGTGGCGGCGTATATAGAAATGGCCCACGCAGCTGCATTCACGACACAAATTTGGGCCATGTTTGCGTTCCCGCGAACATGCCGGTCATTATGCGTCGGGCTGCTAGGCTGGAGTGCATACCCATTTTTTGTCCGCAGGAATGCAAAAGGCTGGAGTGCATACCCTACACTCACAGAGAATTTCTTTACCATACCGCAACTTCCAAAGTCATACTCGCATGCTCTTAGTTTACTTTAATCATTTACTTTATTTTTTTACTTTAAAATCTCTCTCAAATATCTTTATTCTAGTAACTTATAGAATAGGCTATTTGCAAACACCATTTTGGGTGCGAACGTGGCCGCAGTGACAACGTGGCAGCGAGGTTGTGTTATTCTCATTTGTAAAGCTTCCAAGGAACAAACTTTATAAATAATATTTGTTGCTAGTTGCTACAACTACTACAATAACCATGTTGCCGGTGTACGAAAACATTCATCAACGATCCATAGATTTGAATTGACTGAGAAGACGAGAGGAAGATTTCCTTGCTCGGCTGCTCATCGTAATTTGGGATGTGCGGTGGTCGACCTCCACTTCTTGTGAAAGTGCTAGAGACGGAAGATGATTTGGATTGAGAACGAGATGTGGGCTCATGGTGACTGGGAGACATAAGAAGTGGAGAGGGTGCGGTAGATTAGGGTTGTTTCCTTTATAGTATAACACCTTTCGATACGTAAACATGTGGGGGTCTCGGGCACCCGTGGGGCTACATGGGGGGAGTTTGTCACCCATCCCGCCCCGTTAACTTACCGGGTACCCACCCCGCTATCCCCACGAAGCGAATTTGTCAACCAACCCTGCTAAGCAGCGCGTAATTTCCAGCGGATACCCATCCCACAGGAAAAATTGCTATCTTGATTAATCTGTGTTTAGCGTCATGTTTCAGATGTTAAATGATTTATTCAGATTTATTTTCTAAACATGCTTTGCACGTGTATTTTTGTCCTAAGAATTGTGCCTTGCACGCGCTTGGCTACTTGACTTATGGAAACGTAGCGCTGGCAGTCAATTGCATTTAGATGGTACACATTTATTGAGACAGATGTAGTATTTCCATCTTTGGAACCAACATTAACTTTCCAAATAAAATGATTCTCCACTTATGGCAAACACAATAAATGGTCCGATCCCGCATAATAGTATGATAAGATATCAGGCGATCTTAATATTCCTTTGTGCTTCATGACATCAGAAGCCAACGCCATATTCAGAAGACTTGTATTACCGGCAAAAAAACGAGGACCAACAAAAGAAAATTAGCGAGTACCATGAATCTTGGGATCGCTTGAGCACCTGCCAATTTCTTAATCGATCAAGGAAAATTCCCCAAAAAGTGAATGGAAAATGTCAACCGTGGGACAGACATGTCGCAGGCTGGAATATATTTCCGCACCGAACATAATCTATGTGCCATATATCTCGTCCTTAAATAAAGAAGAAGCCGCCAAAATCTTCCAGCCTTTTTAATTTACTTTTTACCAAAAAAAAACAGAAAAGATTTGCTCCCCTCCTATACCAACCACTACCCCAAATCTCCCTCGCCTTAATTTACCTTGGCTGTCAAGCCAGCTGAACATTTCCTTAACCGCCAGTCCAGCTCACCCCACCGATTCAGTTACCATTTCAGCAGTAGTACTCCATTATTACCGGTGGTGAACCGAAATTATTTCGCACGGCCGTTCCGAAAAAAAAAAACTAATTTATTTACGGTTAGAGCTGCGCGGTCAGCCGCGCTGGCGCGCTGGGAGGAATCCCAGCCGCAGAACGCCCATCCGCGACTAGATCTGGGTCACTGTTGCGCAGCGTCCAGTCAGTGGGCCGGAAAGTACGGGGGACCCACATGTCATTGAGCTAATACGACAGGGACGGGTAGTCGTGTAGGTGAAGCATTTATCATTCCGCCACGCCGCCTCTCGTCCTCGCGTAAATAAAGAACCTACCCCCACCGTTCGCGTTTCTTACCTAGAATACCGCCGAGTCGCTGACGGGTGGGCCCGGGCGTGATGGGTGCCCGCGCATGCCAAAAAACCAGCGTGGCTCCTGACTTGTTCCGCGGTTCGGTTTGGTTACTCGTGGCCGGACACGTTGCGTACTGACCGTGGGACCGGGGCGTGGGGGGACCCACTTGTCATCTGGTAGGTGGCAAAATGTGCGTACGGTCTCGAGTACGTACAGCGGCGGAATATCATTCGTCTCCATTTCCATTTTTATGCTACGAGTGGCAGTGTAGGCTGACATGTGGGGTCGAGGACACACGGGTCCCGCGTGGCAGTGGGAGTGGCTGGGCACGGCATGCGTGAGGCGTGGCAGCGCGGGGCAGCAGCTCGGGGATTAAATATCGGAGGAGGAGACCAGCCCAACCCCTTTTGCTCCTCTCGCCGCTTTGGGTCGGGGTTTTAGGCGAGCTTCGAGGCCGGAGGCGACGACGACGACGCCGCCACCGCCGTCGGGGAAGAAGACGACGACGACGCGCCGCCATACCTCGTATATGTCTTCTTGCCCCTTCGCCGATCTGGTGGTTGCCGTACTCCTCGCCGCCGCTATCCTCGTCGTCGCCGCCCACCTCGCCTGCGCCGCCCCCCGATCTATGCACAAGGGGCTCCACGGCTGGAACAAGTCCGAGTCGATGCTCAGGTCCGTACCACCACATCTCCTCCTCCTCCTCCCTTTTTTCAAGTTCCCATCTTTTTGTCCGCCTTTTCCGGTCTGCCGCTCCAGATCTGGGAGGTTCAGGCTGGGTTTTGCGCCGGCTTCTCACGGATTCTTGTTCTTTCTTCCTGCAGGGACGGGTTCGGGGTGAAGTATTCCGGATTCCTCCACATAAGGCCGTGTAGTTTCTTACGAGGAGACTGACGGAGCCGCAGTGATTCGTTCCTGGCTGCGTCCAATTTTTGCACCCAAGAGAAAAACAAAGAGTTCCCCTTTCTAGTAGAGTTTTTCGTTCCCCTTCAGTTTTGCCAGAGATTTTTGTGTTAGAAGTCGAAGAAGAGCAAGAAGCCATGGCCCCGTTGAGCCAGCACCAGATTCGCCTCAGGAAGGCGCTGGCCACCAAGACCAGGCCCAAGACCAAGATGCTCCCGGGTTTGGGCGTTAAACCCTCTGCCGCTTTCTCCAAGCCACAGCAGCAGACCTCTGCTGCCATCTCCAGGCCTCAGGAGGCCTCTGCAGTCGTCTCCAAGCCGCAGCCGCAGCAGGTTGTGCCGGCTGCGCAGCAGCCGCGGCGCCGCGTCCGCATCGTGTACGAGGACCCGGACGCCACGGACTCGGACACCGACGACGAGGCCCCTGCCGCCGCGACCTCCTCCAAGCGCTGCTACGAGCTGTTCCTCGGCAAGGCCCCGCCCAAGGTGCTGCCAAAGCCGCTCACCCCGACGGCTGCTACTGCGGCGGCTGTCTGCACGAGCAGCGCCAACGGCGGCGAGGGCTACCGCGGGGTGCGCCTCCGCAAGTGGGGCAAGTGGGCGGCCGAGATCCGCAACCCGTTCACCGGCAAGAGGGAGTGGCTCGGCACCTTCGACTCGGCGGACCTCGCCTCCGCCGCCTACCAGTCGGCCTCCAGGAGCTTCATCGAGGAGAAGCGGCGCCGCAAGGCCAAGGCCGCACCTGCCTCGTCGTCGGCTGCCTCCACGCCGACCGCCTCCTCATCGTCCTCCACATCGGCTGCTCCGTTCGCGCACGCGTCGCCGTCCTCCGTCCTGGAGGCTACCAAGCCAGCAGCGGCGGCCAAGCCCCTGTCGCCTGAGCCGACACCGGTCCCCGCCGCGGTGTCCACCGAGGCCGGTCAGCTGCCGGATGACCCGGAGTTCTACCAGGACCTTCTGCGTGGGCTTCAGCTGCCGGACATTGACCCGATGGACTTCCGCGCGGGCCTTGATGCGATGGACGTCTCGGAGGTGCCGGCTTACTTGGACGGCGAACAGGACCTGCTGCTCGGCGACTTCGCCGACGAGGAGCTGGAGCTCGACATCGACCTCGACCTCGACGACATCGGCGATGACTTCCTGGACATGCCTGGCTGCGACTTTGGCCGCGGCATGGACGACTTCCTGCGGACCGCCGATTTCTGCGTGTGAATTAAGAGAGGTTTAAGCTTATTATTGATAAATGTTGGGAGTGTGCTGGGCTTGCCAGTGAGTGAGTGAGTGTAATCCGTGCGTTGGGAGGGAGGAGACTATCCTCTTGGGTTTTTCCCCGGGCAATTCAATCAGCTCGTGCCCAGGAGATGGTCTCTGTTTTCCCTGAATCTCCCAAGCACATTAGCGTTTGAGAGATAGTGAGTATTTTTGATAGGTTAAGTTGTGATAAGTTATAGCTGTGGCATCTATGTTTCTCTTATCTTAGTTCGTCCTCTTAAGACATTGTAGCTCGAGACAAGTCTTGTGGCTATTGCCTAGTATTATGAAAAAGAAAAATAAGTTGGCATTACATTACACATCTTGCTCTTAAGTGTGCTGGTGAAATCATCTTCTGGTGTCCTGGATTGCAACTTGTGAGAATCTTTGTAGGATTGACAATGTGCATCTAATTTGGTTGTAGTTTTTGATCATTCCTGGGATTTGTGAGATCCTTTCCAGTATAGTCGCATACAGTTTCTTTGGTTATAGTTTCACCATTTGTCTAGATACTAATTTGCTGTGAAAACTGACCCCTTTGCGCTGGTGAATCATGTTCGGATGCTTTTGAGTTGCAATTTGTGAGATTCTGTCCAGCATATTGTGGTTTGGTTATAGTTTTGGCCATTTCGCCCTGAAGCTAAATGCTTCGGTGGTGCTGCTAATCTAGCAATCTTTGAGCGCTGCACTGTCTCATTTGCGCCGGTGAATCTTCTTTTGATGTCCTGGAAGCAATTCGCGATGTTCTTTCATCATGCGCATCTAAATTTGTTAGTTTGACCATTGGCTGCTGTGCTGGTGAGTGCGTTCAAGCTATGGAATGCAATTTGTTAGATACTTTACAGCACGTAATTTTGAAATAGTTTTTCCATTCTTCTGGAAGCTAATGCTTGGGTCGTGCAGCTAATCTAGCAATCTTCGAGCTCTGCTAGAAGCTAGATGCCAGTAGTTTGCTCCTCCCTAAACCGTGTCATGTGCGCTGGTGAATCATGTTCTGGAGAATGCAATTTGTGAGATTCTTTCCAGGATTGCGCGCATATAAACTCTTTGGTTATAGTTTGACCATTCGCCCAGATACTAATGCTTCGGTCGTGCTGCTGCTACTCTAGCAAGCTTTGCACGCCGGTGGGCAGATGGTGGAGGAGTTAAGAAATGTTTTGTTGTCGCTAGATCCGATACTCTCATAGGTTACGCCCACATGCTAGTCTCTTTCCCCACACTTTCTCTCACCTACTTTTCCCACATGGGATGGTCCCTTCTATTAAAATGCATGCATCCGGACGCTGTTTGAGGGACGCGGCTGGGAAGGGCCTCTTTTTTGTACAGATTTTTGGTCTCTTTTTGTCCGGCGCGGTCCCAAACGTGCCCCAAATCATTTGTGCCGGACGCTTTTTGAGGGACGCGACTGGAGATGCTCTAAGTGCATCAAGAAACTGTTTTAGGGCATTTAGGGCCTAAAAATGGTGATCCAACAGAAGGCATATCTTTATTTATCGTGGCAATATTTGGGTAGCCTTACAAGTTACAATTTAGCCCCTCATGCCACACCGCCATGACACGTCGGAGGGGATTTGTCTTTGGGCCCCGTCGTCGCCGCGCCACATGGGAAGTATCTGGCCAATGCCAAGTCCACCGACGTGAAGAGGGTGCTGGCCTCGAAGCCGAAGGCCACCGCTTATCGTGGATCAAAACCAAAATAAGAAGGGGAAGACCTAGGGCGACACGAGAGGAGCCCCTTGGCTGCCGCCCACAAGCCACCTTAGTCTGTTTCCCCCTCAACGCCGCTGCCGTCGGCCTACGCCTCGGTGGCGGCGGGCCCGTGACCAAAGATCACGGGGGACCGCAGCGTCAGTCCTCTTTCTCCAGGGTTCGTTCCCGCGCTAGATTCAAATCTCCGCCCCAGCCTCGTGCTCTTCTGCTTTGGCGTCTTGGGGGGGCGCGACGGTGCTTAGTTAGTTATCATGCTGCTGGTTCTGACTCTCCTCGCGTGAGGATCGCGCCTTGGCTCCGAGTCCCTGTTCCGGTGGTTCGTCCGTCGATCCTGAGCTTAGCTCGCGGCCCATCGATAGTGGGCGTCCCTACGCATCACTTCCCTAGTTGTGGGCACCCTGGGCGGCTGCCCCGTTGCCCTCTCCCATACTGCTTCCTCGGCGGCTTGCCCAGGAGAACTCGATTCTACGCCAAGTCCTGCCGGCTGCCCTTCCATCCAAGGTAGGCCCTCTGCAGTTCGGTTGCCCCAGTCCCGGTGGCCCGTGTCCACCCTCTAGTCATGGTTCTGCATAGCGGGCGAGGTCGATCATCATGTCTTTATGCTGTAGTCGAGGTGCACTTACAGGCGAAAGCCTGTGGACGACAGTGCCCGCGAACGACGTGCTCCTCTGTGGAGGCGTCCTCTTGCCTTTTTTCTCCTCCCCATGTCAAGTTGGAAAAGAAATCTCTGATCCGGACCTTTCCGGATGTGGCGGTGACAGTGCCGTCTGTGTCATTCTTCCTCCTTGGAGGCACCGACAAGGAGCTTCGCATGTGTCGGACAACTATGTGCCTCTCATCTTCTCATTGGCCCTTGGCTCATATCCTTTTGGGGCTAGGCTGTTGTCATGGTGTCCCAAACTGAGCTGCCTAGACATCCTGGGGTGGCCTCGGCTTGTGTTGCCCTGAGACCATGGGAAGGCACGTCGGTGTCATCACCTCAAGCTTGGCTATTCGATGCTAGACTGTGGTTGGTATCGATGGCACATTTACATCTAGCTACCTCGGCGGCACAACGGTGTCATCACAGGGTCTCGGCTATTAGGCCAGATTGTGCTTGGTCTCGGAGGCACAGGGTCTCGGCTATTAGGCCAGATTGTGCTTGGTCTCGGAGGCACAACGCCCTTCAACTACACCGGCGGCACACCAGTGTCGTCACAAGGTCTCGACTATCCGGCGCCCTTCGACAATACAGATGGCCTTCATCATTTGTGCTGTTGGGTGACTTCAACGTGTTCGACGAAATGTCTTGGGTATGAATTTTTCTTGCAAAGTTAAAATTGATATGTTCATATATATGTGGTGCATCATTTGACATCTTCTATGGCAGCATGCATGCCCTGGACTGTTTTGATGCTCTAGGAGCATCTCCATCGGTGGCCCCGATAGCTATTTGGGGTCAGCTCTGCTTTTGGACTCACACCGGCGAGCCCCAAAAAGTGTCGGCGTGGGTTCGAGCCCAATAGAAGCATCGGCAACCCCGTGCTGGCCTATTCTCAAAGGGCGCAAATCAAGCGCACTGGCGCCTCGCAGCCACATGAACCCAAATCCTACAGTTTTTAAGGGTATCCCCCTCCCGTTCGCCGCTCATTTCTCCCACCCGCCGCTCCATCTCCCGCACCCATTGATACGTCATAAACGTATCTATAATTTTTGATGCTTCATGCTTGTTTTACACCAATTCATATATGTTTTATTTACACTCTGTTGCACTTTTATATATTTTCTAGAACTAACCTATTAACAAGATGCCATAGTGCTAGTTTCCTGTTTTCTGTTGTTTTGTATTTCAAAAAAGTTGAACAGGAAATATTCTCGGAATTGGACGAAACAAAAGCCGAAATTAATAATTTACCGTAACGAGGACGAAGTCCGAAGGGGAGACGAAGAGGAGCCATAGGGGGCCAAACCACCCGTTGGCGCAGCCAGGCCTGGGCCTGTGCCAAGGCATGGTGTGGCCCACCTAGGCGGCCACCGACCTCGTCCTTCCGCCTATTTATTCACGGTCTCGGGATAAATCTAAATACCAGAGCCTCCATCCACGAAAAGTTCCGTCGTGGCCGCCATTGCAGACCCTAACTCGGGAGGATTCTGAAGCTCTTCTCGACACCCTGCCGGAGGGAGAGATCATCACCGGAGGCCTCTATATCGCCATGCCCGCATCCGAAGTGATGCGTGAGTAGTTCATCCCTGGACTATGGGTCCATAGAAGTAGCTAGATGATTGTCTTCTCCAATTTGTGCCTCATATTTAGATCTTGTGAGCTGCCTATCATGATCAAGATCATCATTATGTTGAGAGGAATGCGGCGCCGTGATTGGCCGCCATGGACGCCTCCTTCGAGAAGATGATGTCCTCTTTTCCATGGAGAACAAGAGGCGGCGGATAGGTTCGCCGCCATGTGGAAATCAGATAAGCAAGATGTGAAGATTGAGTTAGAGAAGGAGAAGGTGGAGGCGGCGAATATGGAAGCGCACGCTGCTGCCATGAAAGCCACGAATGAAGTGTAACAACTTTCATTGGCCAAAATGACTCAAAAATCCAAGATCTTGATGGCTAACATGGCGACCATGGACACATTGGTGAGGCCGTGGCACGAGATGTACCACGAGCGCATCGGCAAGGAGGTGATGGCGGCGCAAGTTGCTGCGGCGGCGTCCATGACATCATCGGCACCAGCGACGTCCATGCCTCCGCCGGCGCCCGTGGATCCCGTGCCAGCGATGGAGGTGACGCAGGCGATCGTCGACGACAAGGACGTCATCAAGGTCAGCCGCCGATGACGCCGTTCATGTGATCATTTGGCCTCGAAGTCCAACTTTTTTTTGGCAGCCGAATTATGAATGACGGCTATTTGGTGGCCACATGTTGGCCTAGAGTTCATATTCAAAAACCTAAATTCAAATTTTTATCCATGTTTCTGACTTTTTCTTGAAAAAACTATTGGGACCACCGGTTTGGGAGACGTCGGTGTGGGAGCCCGTTCCTCAAGCGGAGGATGGTGCGTCGGCGCCCATCCCGATAGGGATGTGCTGCCGACACCTATTTGGAAGGCGCTGGCGGAGATGGTCTAAAATCTTATTATTAGTGCCCTATGACTTTTAAGATGCCTTACGCAAATGGTGTTGGAAAGATTTTTGAGCATCGAGCCCCCAGCCCCCAGCACAGCGTGTACGGGAGTGAGTGTGAAGTGTATCTTTGGTGATGGGTGAGTGTATCCAGCTTTGTCTTGAGATACCTGACGATGACTAGGCACCGTATCCCGGAGCCGGGCCAGTGTACCTGTGCGATGCCTCCACTGCGCCATCGTGGCCAGCGCCCAGACGCGACAGACGAGGGCCGTCGTCTTGTTGCGCTAAGCTGGCTAGCAAAACACCCGAACGGCCGAACCCATCGTGAGGCCGTGAGAGACGACACATTTGGCAGCACAAGGCACGGCAAGTTACCCCGTATCCGTCGGCCGATCTGTCTCGATCTGCCCTACACGCTGTGGCCCTGCTCGTCTCCGTGGGTGCCTTTTGGCTCCTGGTTGTTCGGTGTGTGTGGTGTGGCGAGGCCGGGATAAGGTTCCTTCCGATGAGGCGGCCGATGCGGAACAACATCAGCTGAGCAAAATACACGGTGGTGCCGCTATCCCTATCCATTCCACGTCTCGCGAGAGGCTGGCGCGCGACGCACGGGCACGGCGTGGACGGACGGACGGTGTGGCTCATCTATTCTAGGACCGGTGCGTGCAGCCGAGACGTCGATGCTTGCCGTGCACGCTGCATGTTTGCTCCTCGCGTGACATGTAGGATCTCTTCTTTTCAGCTTCTCCGGTGGCTTCTTGGGGAAGCTTCTCCCCACGAGCTTCTCTCAGAAGTCAAATTTTAAATTTATTTTAGCTTAGAATCTAGTTTGAGCTATTCTAGGATTGGCGAGGCCGAGACGGCGTTACATACGCACCATGCATGCTGCCTGTTTTCTTCTCGCATGACATGTAATCTCTCTCCTCACACACACACATCTTTTACATCCCATCAACTGCCACTTATGTATGCGTAGTCACCTCTGCCCCTCCCCCATGTGGCACCCTGGCCTCAATTTCTCCCTCATAGGCCACAAGGACGGCACACATGATCCACGAGTTGGAAGCCGACGGGCTTGGCGACGCGGCAACGCTGATTCACAATGCGGTGTTGTCGGTGTTAAATCGGCCTTCCCCAATCGCTATTTGACCAAGCGCCAGAATTGGGGCTTTAGCGGCAGCGCTGGTGACAATGGGGGTTCCATCGGCGGGCCTACCGATGGGGAGTTTCAACATCCCATGTGGCTATGCGTCCAGTAGATTGGCCGTTGTGGCGGTGAGGGCATCTGGCTCAAGCCAGGAGATGGAGGCCCCGTCGGGATTTGTGTCTATGACATGGCACGCTCTTCGTCGAGCGGGGGGGGGGGCTCGCCCATAGTTCCTCCTCCTCTAGCGGAATCTACGGCGTCACCAACAGTCGTTAACGGCAGCGGAGAGCCCGCTTCTGCATCTGTGTCGGCACCATCGACAACACGGCCAATACCTCCAGCAACACCGAGGACAAGTCCCTCTAACGGGGCATTGTTCCTACGTCCAATGGTAAGTACGATCTTTCCCTTTTCTAATCGGGTTAGGGTTTTTAGATCCTTCAATATTTTCAAGCACGGTAGTGTAATTTCACTTGGATTAGACAACTAATGGTAAGAACGAATGGTCAATTACTCATTGGTAGTAGATGTAGGAACCGTCTGCTATCATGATGGTGACCGCGCCATGACGCGGTCACCACCAACTTGGCATTGAAAAACAAGTCCATGCCACGATGCTGGACATGATAATCAACATTGCAATGCCCATGTCCAAGTGTGATGTTGCTACCTGTACATCGACATGGACATGGTGATCACACCATGGACATTGATTGCCAGTAACCCCGAACATTGCCACTAAGCCCGTTAGTTGTGAAGTTGTAGATATGATCCCCAAAGGATTTACCAGCCCCGATGGTTGTTCTCGATGCGCTGGGCGCGTCCAAGAAGCATAAGGGGTGTGATACATGCCCGGGCACTATCCACATGACAGGGTTCCACACTTCTACATGCAGCTGAGCGCCAACGACCTCAAATGGCACCCCGTGCCAGAAACAATGGAGTCGTGGCTGGATAAGAAGATGGGGTTTAGGCAGAAGAACAATCACAAGTATCAAGCGGTGAAGACGGCTATCATGATGGGTGAATGGGGCGAGAATAGGGTATAGATGCAGTGGAAGGCTTCCAGCTAGGCTCATTTTCTTCAAGGGCTAGTAGGAGTTCGCCTTCAAGATCAATATGGAAGTCGGCGACGTGCTCGTGTTCCAATAGAAAAACGGCGGCTTCGAAATGCAGATGAACATGGAGTGTAACTCTATGGAGGGGTTAACTGCAAGAAGCATGCCCGCAGCCATCTTCCTTGATATTACTTCTCCTGCTGTTCGTAGGATGTAGTGATGACCGACGCCATGCCTGTTTACCCTGCCTTTGCTCTTATTCATCTGATTGAATAATGGTGTAGTGATGTACTTATGCGGGCACGTAGAGGCCTCCGAACATGTCTTTTGTGTCAGGGTATGTACCTGATGCACCTGGTAGGTAGTTAAGTACTCTGTTATCTATTAATATGCTATCCAGCATGTTTGGTAGTGTGGTTTTTGTTGTTTGTGCTGCTGTGCTTTATGCTATGACAAACTCCCCATAGTTGGAAGTGATAAGCACACACCACTGGGGTGGGAAATAGGAAAAAGGTGGCAACCAAGTATATGTGTTGTGACTATGTTCAGCTGCAATAATTTTGTAGGCACTAAGCAACCAAACAAAATGACATCCATGTATGAAGTGATACAACTTAAGCCAAAAAAACGTGAAGAACATGACCCAAAATCCATTTCAAACGCGGCATACCCTCCTGGACCTTACCGCCGAGAGCGTAAAAGATGGTCCAAGCTATCAAACACGTCCTTTGAAGATGGCCACAAGCTTGTGACCGGTCGTGTACGCCACGAACCGGTGTGTGTGGTGCGCTAGCCTCAACATGGATGGGTGTGTGAACATAATTTTTTGTCCGTAATCTTTTTTTAAAGTGGGATAGGCCCCGAAAGACCCAAATTATGCATTAAACTTAGGCAGTAGGTACACTTTTACAGAAATGACCTCAAAGAAAAAGGAAATTACAACCATGCTAGAGAATTTGACACAAAAAACCCTAAAAGAAACCGCAGAAACGCGGACGAGTTCACGCGTGCCGCCGAAGATCTGCCTTCACGCATGGTCGTCTCTTCCATCTTCGGGGACGAGACCACTTGGGCAGCCGAGACGATGAGCGCAACACCACGGTAGTAAAAGATCCTCCCAGATCGGAGGAAGAAACAATTTGAGCCTAAGAGCTCAAGCACAACGAGGCCAATCCCATGGCCGGAGATAGCAGTGGCCAGTCGACACTAGTGCTGATGAATCGCCGCATCAAACGCAGAATCGAGACCCGCCTGATGCAGGTTCCCCCACAACCAACCACCACCGACCATACACAAGCTTCTCTCCTCGTCTCCCTCGCCACTGCGTCTGACCAAGAGTAGCACAGAAAACCGGATCTCGTGGAGGTGGAAGGACATGCGCTTATTGGAAGTGCTTGCACTAAGGATCTCATCCTCTATCTTCCTCCGTGGAAGCCTAGTGAAGAAATCTGGCAGCATCAGCCAACCGTTGCACCCCAACACCAAAGCGGATGCGCCTGAAGACACAGTCTTATTGGCAGAGATCCCTGCCTCGAGCTCCGCCACCTACATCCGCCATCAGAGCCCTGCATCAGCGAAGATCAGCACCAGGATGCACCAGATTCGGCCCGTAGGATCCAACACCCTACTCCCAGTCGCCACTACGAGTATCTACACTACTGTCTCCAGCACGTCCCATTAGCCATCTCTGACCGGCGGTACCGGCAGGAGGAGCCTCGGTTCGACCCAGTGATGAGGACATGTTGGAGATATGCCCAAGAGGCAATAATAAAGTGGTTATTATATATCTTTGTGTTTATGATAAATGTTTATATACCATGCTATAATTGTATTAACCGAAACATTGATACATGTGTGTTATGTAAACAACAAGGAGTCCCTAGTAAGCCTCTTGTATAACTAGCTTGTTGATTAATAGATGATCATAGTTTCGTGATCATGAACATTGGATGTTATTAATAACAAGGTTATGTCATTATGTGAATGATGTATTGGACACACCCAATTAAGCGTAGCATAAGATCACGTCATTAAGTTCATTTGCTATAAGCTTTCGATACATAGTTACCTAGTCCTTTCGACCATGAGATCATGTAAATCACTTATGCCGGAAGGGTACTTTGATTACATCAAACGCCACTGCGTAAATGGGTGGTTATAAAGGTGGGATTAGGTATCCGGAAAGTATGAGTTGAGGCATATGGATCAACAGTGGGATTTGTCCATTCCGATGACGGATAGATATACTCTGGCCCTCTCGGTGGAATGTCGTCTAATTAGTTTGCAAACATATGAATGGTTCATAAGAGACCACATACCACGGTACGAGTAAAGAGTACTTGTCAGGAGACGAGGTTGAACGAGGTATAGAGATACCGATGATCAAACTTCGGACAAGTAAAATATCGCGTGACAAAGGGAATTGGTATCGTATGTAAATGGTTCATTCGATCACTAAGTCATCGTTGAATATGTGGGAGCCATTATGGATCTCCAGATCCCGCTATTGGTTATTGGTCGGAGAGAAGTCTCAACCATGTCTGCATAGTTCGCGAACCGTAGGGTGACACACTTAAGGTTTGATGTCGTTTAAGTAGATATGGAATATGGAATGGAGTTCAAAGTTTTGTTCGGAGTCTCAGATGGGATCCAAGACATCACGAGGAGTTCCGGAATGGTCCGGAGAATAAGATTCATCTATAGGAAGTCATTTTATAAGTTTGTAAATGATCCGGTGCATTTATGAAAGGTTCTAGAAGGTTCTAGAAAAGTCCGGAAGAAATCAGTATGGAAGGCGGAGTCCCGGAGGGACTCCACTAGCATGGCCGGCCAGCCCTAAGGGGGAGGAGTCCCAGGTGGACTCCACCTAAGGTGGCCGGCCACCCCCCAAGGAAAGGTGGGAGTCCCACCTTGAGTAGGACTCCCATCTTGAGTAGGTTTCCCACCGAAGGCAAGTTTTGGTGTTGGGGTCTTACTCGAAGACTTGGACTACAACTCTTGGGGCTTCCACCTATATAATGAGGAGCAAGGGGGAGGGACCGGCCACACCAAAGCCATCTAGGCCGCAGCCCCCAAGTGGCCGGCACCCTAGAGCCCCCTCTCCCCAAACCCTAGCGCCCCTCCTCCACATACAACTCCCGCAGCGCATAGGCGAAGCCTTGCCGGAGTTCTCCACCACCACCGCCACCACGCCGTCGTGCTGCCGGGATTCCAAGGAGGATCTACTACTTCCGCTGCCCGCTGGAACGGGGAGGAGGACGTCGTCTTCATCAACACCGTAGTGTGACCGAGTACGGAGGTGCTGCCCGATTGTGGCACCGTCAAGATCTTCTACGCGCTTTTGCAAGCGGCAAGTGATCGACTACATCCACCCCGAGATCTAATCTCGTTAAGCTTTGCGATCTTCGAGGGTTAGTCTCTTCATCTACTCGTTGCTACCGTCTACTAGATTAGATCTTGGCTTGTGTTTCGTTCTTGCGGTAGGAATTTTTTGTTTTCTATGCTACGAATCCCATCAGTGGTATCAGAGCCGTGTCTATGCATAGATTGGTTGCACGAGTAGAACACAATTGTTTTGTGGGCGTTGATGCTTTGTTGTCTTTAGTTCGAGTACTTTGCATCTTTGTGGCATAGTGGGATGAAGCGGCTCGGGCTAACTTTACATGACCGCGTTCATGAGATTTGCTCCACGCTCGACATGCAACTTGTATTGCATAAGTGGCTTTGCGGGTGTCTGTCTCTCCTACTATAGTGAAGATCCAATTTACTCTTTCTATTGACAAAACTAGTATCACCATTGTGGTTCATGTTCGTAGGTAGATTGGATCTTACTCGAAAACCCTAAACCACGTAAAATATGCAAACCAAATTAGAACCGTCTAACTTGTTTTTGCAGGGTTTGGTGATGTGATATGGCCATAATGTGATGATGAATATGTATGAGATGATCATTATTGTATTGTGGCAACCGGCAGGAGCCTTATGGTTGTCTTTAAATTTCATGTTGAGTAGTATTTCAAAGAAGTTGTAATAGTTGCTACATGGGAGAACAATCATGAAGATGGCGCCATTGACCTTGACGCTACACCGACGATGAGGGAGATCATGCCCGTTGATGATGAAGATCATGTCCGTGCTTTGGAGATGAAGATCAAAGGCGCAAAGACAAAGGGGCCATATCATATCACATACGAATTGCATGTGATGTTAATCCTTTTATGCATCTTATTTTGCTTAGATCACGACGGTAGCATTATAAGATGATCCCTCTCACTAAATATCAAGATAATAAAGTGTTCATCCTTAGTAGGACCGTTGCTAAGACTTTTCGTTTCGAAGCATCACGTGATGATCGGGTGTGATAGATTCTACATGTGCATACAACGGGTGCAAGCCAGATTTGCACACGCGGATACTAAGGTTGCCTTGACGAGCCTAGTGATACGTCCAAAACGTATCTACTTTCCCGAACACTTTTGCTATTGTTTTGCCTCTAATTTGTGTATTTTGGATGCAACTAACACGGACTAACGCTGTTTTCAGCAGAACTGTTCCGGTGTCTCGTTTTTGTGCAGAAATCCAACTTTCAGGGAAAATCCTCGGAATTTATGTGAAGGGTCCTATTTTCCCAGAATACTGACGGAGCCAGAAGGGCAAGCCAGGTGGGGGCCCGAGGGCCCCACACACTAGGCCGGCGCGGCCCAGGAGGGGGGCGCGCGGCCCTAGTGTGTGGCGGCCTCGGCCGGCCCCCGACGCCCTCTTTCGGACTACTTATTGCCTTCGACCTAAAACGCACGGGAAGAAGTCGAAGTCGCCGAAACCCTCCGAACGCCGCCACATCGCGAAACTCCGTCTCGGGAGCCGAAGTCTCCGTTACGGCACTCCGCCGGGACGGGGAATTGGAGGAGATCATCGCCACCATCACCACCGACGCCTCTCCATCGACCAGCCATGTTTCCCCCATCCATGTGTGAGTAATTCCCCCGCTGTAGGCTGAAGGGGATGGTAGGGATTGGATGAGATTGGTCATGTAATAATATAAGATTGTTAGGGCATAGTGCCTAGTGTCCGTAATTGGTACTTTGATGATATTGTTGCAACTTGTTATGCTTAATGCTTGTCACTAGGGCCCGAGTGCCATGATCTCAGATCTGAACATGTTATTATTTCATCATGATATTCATTGTTTATGGTCTTACCCGCAAGTTGTATACACATGTCGCTGTCCGGAACCAATGGCCCCGAAGTGACGGAAATCGGGACAACCGGAGGGGATGGTAGTGATGTGAGGATCACATGTGTTCACGGAGTGTTAATGCTTTGCTCCGGTACTCTATTAAAAGGAGTACCTTAATATCCAGTAGATTCCCTTGAGGCCCGGCTGCCACCGGCAGGTAGGAAAAAAGATGTTGTGCAAGTTTCTCATTGCGAGCACGTACGACTATAATTGGAACACATGCCTATTGATTGCTTTGTACTTAGACACCGTTTTATTATTATCTGCAAATGCCCTGCTTGATTGTTACATGAGTTTCTCTCATCCATGCAACGCCCGTTATCCGTCCCCGTGCCTACGGTATTTTAATCCTGCTGTTTACTATAATCACTACTGCCTGTCTCGTTACTCTGCTGTTGTTATTTCACTACTGCTCTCGCTATAAAACTGTTACTACTCGATAAACTCTTGCGAGCAAGTCTTTTTCCAGTGCAGCTGAATTGACAACTCAGTTGTTAAGGCTTTCAAGTATTCTTTGTCTCCCCTTGTGTCGAATCAATAAATTGGGTTTTACTACCCGCGAAGACTGCTGCGATCCCCTATACTTGTGGGTTATCAAGACTGTTTTCTGGCGCCGTTAACGGGGAGCATAGCTTTATTTGGAAGTTCACTTGGATTGATATTGTTCGCTGCAAATTCTCCATCATGGGTAAACCTCGCGATCCTAAAGTCGCCATATTACCATCCACTACAAGAAAAGGTACAACTCTGAGTACCTCTGCTACTCTTGATTCACCATCTGTGATAAGTCGACTTGTTTCACCGCCACAAGCTTCACTTGCTGGTACTTCTGCTGAATCTGAAAACTCTCATAATATTGATAATGTTTCTTCTGTGCTTGATGATAGTGGTTCATTGGGATCCTTTCTAGATGCTACAATTGCTAGGTCGAGACAAATTGAAAATACCGAAACTCCTAATGCTACTACACCTGTTAATTCACCTGAACTTGATTATTCTAGTGATGATCCTGATGAAGATTATGTGGAGCTTAATGATGATTTTATTACTAGATGCAATGCTACTGCTGATGACATAGGCATCCCCAATGGGCCTGCCGAAGATAGTACCCGGGGTTTACTAAAGGCCCACTACCCGAAGAATAAGAAGACTCGGAAGGCCAAGATATTATTAAGGAAAGCTAGAGTTGTAATAGGAAGCATTATTTGTAATCTTGCGGGAGGAGTTAGAAACCTTCCCGGACTCTGTAACTTGTACAATACGAATCCCTCGGCTCCGCCTCCTATATAAGGGGGAGTCGAGGGACAAAGAAGGGACCGAATCATTGTTTCTCAAACCCTAGTTTTCATATTCGTCGAGTACTTTTCGGCTGAAACCTTCGAGATCTACTTGCCCTGTACGTCCAACTAAACCCTAGTCTACAATCCGTAGGCATTGACAAGTTAATACCTTGTCAATTGGCGCCGTCTGTGGGATCTAGAGGCGACAAGGAGCTGATCTCGATGGCACGTTCAAGATCGTCGACTTCATCAGTAGCAAGCAACATCATGGACAAAGGTAAACAGATTGAAACTGGTCTCGTTGATTTTATTC
>NC_061513.1:299866733-299939581 GCF_022539505.1 Lolium rigidum
ATATGACTCAATAAAATGTGCTATTCCAAAGGCGAAAAGCACTCGACAATATATTCTCGGAACGCCAAAGTTGCGATCAATTTCGAATGCCGCAAATTTGCGAAGGTAAGACCCCGGATCCGTTCGGTTGGGCGTGGCATCGCCAAAGACTGCGCTCTGCTACTTTTATCCGTATCAACGAGATACGAAGAAAAATCCTAACGGACGCGTTAGGTACCCGATAAATTTGACCGGGACTCGACGGAATGGTAAGACCTTAAGCGGCACTCGTCGAAGTTTACACCGGTATCCCGAGATCATGTCCGGGGACGTGATCTTGAAGTAGGTTTTTGCGGATTGCCACTAGAGCAGTTAACTAGTACCTGATCCGTCAGATGAACTAGCCCCAACTACCATTATCCCTGTACAATATAGAATTTTATGTGGAGTATGAATAAAAGCTCTCGAACAAAAATAAACGGGAGAGATTTTCCCTGACTCTACGATTCAAGCAAAATCTCGGGGGCTACCTGACATAGGCATCCCAAATGGGCCTGCCATAGATGGTACCGGGATTTATCGAAGGCCCATCATCCGAAGAATAAGAAGATTCGGGAGCCCAAGATATATTAAGGAAACATAGAGTTGTAATAGGAAGTGTTATTTGTAATGCGGCGGGATGAGTTAGAAACCATCCCGGACTGCGTAACTTGTACAATACGAAACCCTCGGCTCCACCTCCTATATAAGGGGGAGTCGAGGGACAAAGAAAGGATCGAATCTACTGTCAACATAACCCTAGTTTTCATAATTGTCGAGTACTTTTCGCCTAAACCTTCGAGATCTACTTGCCCTCTACTTCTAACAAAACCCTAGTCTACAATCTGTAGGCATTGACAAGTTAATCCTTTGTCATCGTCCTTGTCATCCTCTTCTTCCTCTTCGACGGAGGAGGTGAATTTACCCCGGAAGGAGAGGTCATCATCACTCGCCGCCTCCAGTTCTCCGTCAATGAGGAACCGGAGGTCGTCCTCCCCGTCAGTCAGGGGCAGGTCACCATCTGACCAGACGAGGGCCTCGGGTGGGCCGTCTAGCACGAAATCGAAGTCCCACTCCTGCTCATCCCAATGCTTGGGAGCGCGCCTATTGTACGCCTCCATCTGGTTGTACTCTAGAATCGACTCACTCGAGGAAGAGGACTAGAAGGAAGCAGAAGAGGAGGGGGAAGAAGACATGGCTGTAGGAGAGGGTTTTTTGGGCCGTAGGCTGGTGTAGAGCAGAGGATGGAGAAGCGAACTGCTCAACGCGGTTAAATAAAGGGGACGTGGTGGAAATTTAATGCTGTGGTGATTTCCGAGGACGTGGTGCCAAAACTATCGAATCGTGCAGAGAAGTTGAGGACAGGGTATCATGATGGAAAGATACTGAAGCGGTTCTGCTCTGCCACGACATGACCCTTCGAAGGAAAAACAGAGTGGTTTTGAAATTATCATTGCCAAAACCAGGGGGGCTTGTGTTATCACCGGATTTTGGCCAAATCAGGAGATGGGCCGTAATTGAGATGGGCTTGAAGGATATACACGTGGAGCGTCTTTGAAGCGGCCTTGCACGACGAGTTTAATTTGGCTAGATTGCCCGTGTATCTGTATATTATAGTAGATTACATCTTAGTTTAGAATTAAAAGATAGAGTTTACCCCGTACACGGTTAGGTGTACGTCCAAATTAGAAAGTCCCTTGGACTATAAATATGTACCTAGGGTTATTGAGAAAGGAGGACAATCACGTTCACAACAAACACAAACCAGGCGCATCGCCACCCCTTGTTTCGAGGGTTTCTTCCAGGTAAGCATCATGCTGCCTAGATCGCATCTTGCGATCTAGGCAGTACACGTTTATTCGTTATCTTGTGTTGCTCGTGTTGAAGCATTGTTGATGGCGAGTAGCACTACTTATCGTAGATGTTTTGGGGCTTGCATTGATGCTTTTCTTATACATATTTGCTTAGCTATGCCGTCCCTCGATATCTAGCTGCCCTTATACCTATCTAGGTGTAAGGGCAGCACCTTGCTTGTTCGTTATCTAGTAGATCCAATCTGTTATAGTTGCTCCTTGTTCTTCAAGGATTGGTTTAATATCCGTCTGGTTAGGCCTTGCAAACGGGTTGAACGATCCGGTAGTGCGTAAGGTATGGTTTGTTAGTCCTAAGAGGGATGTTCCGGGAATTGACTTAATGTTGGTTTTTAGGCCTCTTTTAGGGTTAGTTTTCCATCATCTTTCGTGTCTATTAGGCTCAACTACGCGTAGGATGTTCCGATCATGCGGTGAAAACCCTAAACTGTCGTGGATTGGTTTAACTTTGTTTTGATCAAGCAGGATCCCCATGTCACCGTAAACCCAACGTGAACCATGGGGCAATCGGCTCTTTGAGCCGATCCACATGGCAACCTGAGAGCCGATCGGGCTCGTATTTAATGTTTACGTGTCTACCATGCAGGAGACTAATCGAAGCAATCCAACACCTTCCTGACCAGGTATAGGTCAGGTGGCACGCCCTTGCAACCGCCAGGACGTGTGCCGGAACATTGTGGGACGACGTCGAGGGACCAGGGCCCACCAGCAGTCTTGGCAGCCTCCCGGCTCTTCGTGTTGCTTAACCACTGCTCGCCGGTGGGTTTTGGCAGGCAACAAAATGCCATCGCACTAGGCTCACTGGCGCCTCCCCAAGTGTAGTGACCATAAAATTTAATCATCGGCACTAAAATGGAAGAAAGGCCAATGCAATTAAGAAGTGCCAACTCAAATAAGAGATAAGTAGCTAGTATGAACTAAATAGAATGCCTCATACTTTGTTGGTCGAAACAAATATTAACATTCCGGCGTACTGATATATCTTTCATTATATTTTCTAAAATATTAGTTTTGGTAAAACTGTTCGAGTTAATTATAAACTCTACTCCGTAGAAATACCTTTTCTTATGCTAAGTTAAAATTATATTTTCTTAAACAAAGTTTCTTCATGTTCCTTCAAAAAGTATTTTCACTATTTCAATTACAATTATTTTAGGAAGTATTTTCTTACATCTATTCTATCCTAAACCAAGTCTCATCAACCTCGGTTTTCAAAAAACAAATCTTATCAACCTCAGGTACCAAATTTCTCCGCGTGTCACTACGTTTCGTTATCTACGGTATTGTTAAATATCAAGCTAATTTGATAAATTGTTCTAGAGTTAATACATCTAATAATGTACCACTCTTGATCTGTCGGTTGGGGAGGAGGTAGGGTTGCTTAGCATGAAAACCATACCGTTCGTGACACACAAGAGTCTTTAAAATTTATACAGTGGTATAGGTTATTCCTTTTATATATTTATAAATTACTTCTTGTGTGGGGCAGATAGTGCTATCCAAGGATGAAACCAAGTGGTCAAACTCAAGCCTACTCAACAAAATTGCTCGCTCAAAAAACCGAAAACAAAATTCTATACAACTATATAGTCAACAAGTAAAGAAAAGGAGAATATAAAACAAAAAGTCAAACGAAGACCCAAGATGAAAGAAGCCAACTTTGGTGGGAATTGGTGAGTTTGGTCCACCATACGATTATACTAAGGATTTGTTGGTAGAGTGTTTGTTGGAATTAGTGAGGATAATACTCTAGTTGATTAGGTGAACCGCTACTGTCACTCAATTCCCACAAAACTCCAATCCACTATGAAATAGTAGAGTATTAGAGATTGAGAAAAATACACTAATGCTGTGTTTGGATGCATAGAATTGGCCTTGGAATCATAGAATCTGGAATTTGGAGTCCATTTCCACCGTTTGGACTGGCCTAAGAATTAGAGCCTGGAAACTTGGCCCAATTCCGAGGCCCCCTCCCGCGCGTGTAAGTTCCGCCCGCAAGTTTCCGAGCCTGCGACCTCGGAAACGCGTGGAAAGCTTCCGCGTACCGCTTCGTCGAGAGAGAGAGCGAGCGAAGCCTCGCTCGAGTCGTCCCCAACCCTCCCGGTGGTGGTACCCGACGGCGGCGGCTCCGGTAAGCAATTCCCCTCCCCTATCTTCCTCAATCGGCACCCATCCCCGTCTCCTATCCCATCTCCGCCCTCCTCCCATGCTCGCAGTCCGGCGGTCGCCGTCCCCTCTGTTAGCCTGCCTCTAACCCTAGATGCGACCGGGCTAGAGGGGGAACGGCGGCGGTAGGGGTCACGGCGGCGGGAGGTAGCCTTCTCCCTGGCCCTCCTCCTTCTCCCTGGCCGTCGTGCTCTCCTGCCTCGAGGGAACCGGTTGACTCCGGCCACCGCCAGACTACTCCGGCCACCGCCAGACGATTCCGACCACCGCCGCGCCTTCCCGCACTCCACCGGCGGCCACGAGATCCCTCACAAGCCAGTCTGCCCCTTCCTGCACTCCACCGGTGACCCCTTAGCTCGACTGGGTTGACCAAAAAAACAGAACTAATTCCTTTCCATAGTTTCTACCATCCAAACATGAATTGGAATTGGTACCACCATTTGATTCCAACATGAAATTCCAAGCACATCCAAACAACTGAATTTGAATTAGAAGCCAATTCATTTCCATCTTAGATTTGGAATTTCTAGTCCAATTCAATTCCATTCTCAATTCTATGCATCCAAACACAGCATAAGAATTGAGAAAAACTGGAGATAAACAGGAATTAAACTATTCTAGCACCAAACATGCATTTGGAGTTCGGGCTACACACATTCCATTTTTTAGTTCGAAAAAGGGGGGTGCTGACCGTTCCCCGGGATCAAACCGTGCGATCCCCCGGGTGGAGAGAACGACACGTGTCTGGTCAAAGGACGATAACTGCTAGCGGCGGGTGCAGAGGCAGCGGATGTTGAATTCCAGCCAGCGGCACGGTATTCGTGTGGGGTGATTGATCTGGTCGTCAATGAAGAGTACCGGCGGAGGAGACGGCGTGTAGGCAGGAAGAGGAGATTATGGAGAGGAAAAAGAGTGTTGGAGGAGGAATACGAGAGGAGGGGATTAGGTGCGAACAGATAAGGTGAGGTGGGGCCTACGAGCGCTGTCGTTCGGGACGCATGGCAGGCGGAGGATGCAATGGATGCGATCTCCCGGCTGTTGCACAGCGTTTTCCTTCCAAAAAAATATAGTTTAAAAGTTTCACAATATTCTGCATCTTGTAAACATCCATTCGACATACTATGTATTCTAGGCTACGCAAAAACAATAAAAGTGTAGATGTTAAATTTTCAGATCTCCAAAAAATGTCAGATGTACGTCATTTTATTGTAGCCTAAACTACAAGGAATATTAATTATATTTTGCACATAGGTAAAATTAATCATTGACTACATCTATGATATTTTCATAATTTTTTACTTGGAAGTATCATTTTTGAAATTTTCAAAAAAAAAAATACAGGCTTATGTATGTAGCCTGAGAGCTAAGCAATTTCTGCTACATTCTATTTTTCTAGTCCACCCAGACCCAGCCTTCTAATTTCCATGACGACATGTAGCTGCAACGCGAAATCGATAATCCCAAGGACAACAATGAACATATCTAGTTACAGCCAAAGATTAGTGCTCTTCACTACCGTTCAGAACTCATCATGATATTCACTGCTTCATCAATTACAACTTACTGTAAGCTATTCATATTGTAAATGACAATAAATTAGGAATTACCAACACTGTCCAGGGTGCACCGAATGCATTGAATTCACTATTATGGTTCTGGAACCAGAATCATGAGCCTCCAACATAATTTATCAAGACAGGGCAGAGGAATGAATCATTTGTATTCAGGAAGTATAGGTATCTGGCAGATTGAACTCAGAGAGGGGCATCTTGCCTCGCATCATCCTGCCAGCGTTCGGCATGATGTGCCAGTGGAGAACAAGCTGGACTTTCTTCCCCCGCAGACTAGTCCCCTGATGAGAGGAAAGGGAACATGTTCAAGAAAGTCAGGTTATTTACATGTAATAAAACAGAAATGGGGAGAGAATGAGTGGAGCTTTACCTGGTCAATGAGAGGATACTTGCTCTTCACCTCCACTTGCACGTTCGCGTGCTCTTTGTCAGGTATTATACGGTCCCATAATGAAACCTGTCAGATGGAGTAATATGAATCTAAGCAATTATTAAGCATTTGTCAATCAACCATTACTGTGTAGTTTCTGGGAACAACTCGATGGAACGTTTCACTTATTGGCAAAAGAAAGGCAGATATTCTGAGTGATGAATAAAGTGCCTGCTACCAAAATACTTCGTATGTCAAGCAATAGTTTCTTACAGCAAGTTATGTGTTCCTGAAAGATACAGCTACTAGCAGAAACAAGATGTTGACCAGAATCAAATAGGTAGCATACCTGGTTCAGGGAGTTCTTGGAGTTTTCATACTCAGCGGTCACGAAGACAAAGACCTGATAAAAGAATAAGTTAGTAGGTACTTATGATGTGAACTGAAGTTAACATCTAACAACGTCATCTGAAAAATATATGTGGGGTAGTACTGATATGGACTGTGTATTATCCACATCAATTATATAAGCCAATAACATTCAATGGTTTGTCAAGACCATCCTAGCAATAGGATTGTATATGTGGTGTGACGTTGAGCAACAGTCAAGCTGTACTTCTGAATTGAGCACATCGATGATAAATTGGTCCATAAAATGATTTCTGTGCCTCTCAATTCATTGGTTTGGTTGCTAGCAGCAAGAATAATCTATAAGTTTGTATTTCTTTTCTTGTTTCTACTAATGATACATGACATATTTCCATGAAGTACATTACAGATATTGCAAAAGGAATTGGTAACAATAGGGTAGTAGCATAGTGTAAAATAAATTACTTGATTTAATGTTGACTCAGTTACTGCATACGTTCCAGTTGAGAAATATTACTTGTGATATGCATATACTATATCATTCCTCAGGCCCATGTAAATAATTATGTGCCCAATCTACTGAGCATCTACAAGAAGATAGCTAACTGCAAGGTGGCAAATGGTAAACTAGTGATGCTCTGGGCTGACAAATATCAAGAGACACCTCTTTCCCACCACTCACCAGAACTACATTCTTTTTTCAAACAACACTCAAATTTCAGTAGCTCAAGTTCTTCTGTTAGAGGAGTTTGAAGAACACTTTCATAGACCCATCTCCATCTTGGCTATTGAGCGGTGCACTCAGTTACAACAGACGTTGGCACTTGTGCAGCTATCTGATCATGATAACAAATGGTCTTATCCCTGAGGTCCTATTTCCTCATCTATCAAAATTATAAACTTCTAACTGACAAGATACAGGTCCATAGTTTTTTTTATCTGATCTAGAAGAGTGCATGTCAACTTAAGCATAACGTATTCATTTGGCTTCAGCTGGATGACAAAGCTAACACTAGGAATATTTTGCAAAGGAAAAAAAATTTCATCACCCTAACTAACTATGTGATAACAGAAACCCAAATGCACCTCTTCTGGGATTGTGAATTTTCCCAAGAATGTTGGAGTTCCATTTTACCAGCAAGACACTGGGATTACCTTTTATGATGAAGTCTGATTTATCAGACACAGACTGCATAAATGCATATCTATGGAAATCATCACTCTTGGATGTTGGAGTATAAGGAATGAATGAAATAGAAAAATCTACAAAAATGGGAGACCAAGCATTCCCAATTGGAGAAGACAGCTCAAGGAGCATCTTGCCTTGGTTATCCATAGGGCAAAGCAGAAAAAAGTTCATAGTTCAAGGGACTGGATACTACTTTAATATCTTCTCGTTTTGTTTTATTTCTCTGTAAATCTTGTAAGATGTACATTCTTGCCCCATATAAGTAAAATTACACAGTAGGACAGAATGTCCTGCTGTTTCAGTGTAAAAAAAAAAGCATCAACATATTCAGAACATCGTTAATTTAGCATTGCACATTCTACTGAAATGAAATATCACCTGCTTTGTGTTCCATGTGAATAGTGATTCCAACTTTGCAGATATATTGAAGGTTAACGTCACCTGCCACACTTTTTGTTAGACATTTCTCAAAGACCCATAACGGGAAGTATCATGATATGCAACATATATTAGATGCAGGATTGACAGTAATAGCATCTGTAGAACAGGCAGTCTATGAGATGAACAGATTAGTAGCTGTAAAATGAAGTTCCTATATATAATTAGATGATTCTTTTTTAGATATAAAGGTGAAACAATGTATCTTCAAAACATATTGATGTAGATGATGTTGGACTGTATTTTAAGGTGGCAAAAGGTTTTCGACTAGGAATTATTTCTTTGTTTCAGAGCCTAATGCTATTCCCATCAAAGAAGATAAACCACGTTGAACGTTAATAATCTAGAAATCTTCTGTTTTTACCAAGCAAAACAAACACAGCACACGATAAAGTAAGATAGATTTATTATGGTTTACAGATTTACCTATAGAACTGAAATATCATTTACCAACAGCACAATTTGATCTGCTTGATGAGAAACAAGGGCTGAAACATAACATGTATGGCGGTAAACAGAGAATACTACAGGAAAACAGAACTGAAATGTTTCCCTGTTTCAGAATTACCAACTGTTAACCAGCGACTTGGCAACCTTATTTCTTGATGAAAGACTATATGAAAGAGGAGAAAGGGAGGTAAAGTAAATGCGCAGACCTTGTCATTCCCGTTAAGCTGCTTGCGGAATTGATTTATCTTGGTGACCTACAAGCACCAGGGAATGAATAAGCAAGTTTCCCTGTACAATATCTGTAATTGTTCAGCATACTCTGATAAAGCACCAATTTTTACCATGACCAAAACTATACAATCTGAAACAAACTTCACAGTCTTTAAACACAGGATCGATGAAGCAGTCAGTAAGTACATGATCTATCTAACGATAACCCTATACTGCAAATAGCTGTATATCAACAGGTCAACAGATCCACCGGCCATCTTAGAACAGCCCAAATCCCACCACCAGTTCACCTCGAAATAGCAGAGACCCCTAAACCCTATCAAAAATTTCAGGTAATTCTGAAATTCGGCATCACTGGGAGAGCGCTACCATAAATCACTTAACAAATGTAGGCATCGGAGCATCACGTGAACAGCCCGATTTCGATGGTTTAACTGAAGATTACTCTACAAAAAGCGAGAAAGGGGGGCAGAGCCGCAGAGGCATACGTGGGCTTGGGCTTCGACGGAGGGGACGTGGAAGGCGTCGAGGGCGGAGGCGGCGGCGCAGGTGGCGGCGAGGAGGAGGGCGGCCGTCGTCGCCGCGGCCAGCAGCCGTTGCGTCCAGGAGTGCATCGCTCGAGTTCTTTTCGTGTTTCTGCTGTATTTTTTTTCGATCGGAAAATACTCCTACTTCTGGTTCTGGGCCAGGAAATGAACGAAGAGCCACGTTGCCGCGCTCTGTCAGCCGTCCGATTCGGAAATGGATGGCTGTGACTGATGCTGGGTCACGTGTTTGCTGCGAGGTGATTGGGCCACGTATCTTGTTCTTTGTAGAACTGAATTCAACAGCGTTGCAGGACAGGATTCAGTACCGGTGGCGATTTCAGACATGAGCCTGACCAAATCATCACATGAAACAGGGATACAAACGACATTGCGATCACCTAGGAACTGTCTTCAATTTAAAAAATTATGTAGTACTTATCGTTTCCCTGTACTTACTACTTTTGACAAAAGATTTCTCACTAATTTCCGAACACCGATTCAGATGAATCAATTTTGTTGGAAATAATCAATTTTGTTGGAAATATTGAGACTCCTCGCAAAATGTTTTTAGATGATTTTAGAGAGGGCGCATCCTCACGTCAAGAAACGAAAAAGACGTCCAAACTTAAAAACGCAATAGAGGAAGGATTCCGTTTTCGATGAACTTGGACTTGTTGAAAAGCTAGCAACAACTCAAGAACCTAACACAAAGAAATACCAAAGAGCAACAAAAATATAAGTATGCAAAGTATTGAGCTCGCTAAAACGATGCGATCAAGTTACTGAACCGAAAACCCCTATTAAGGGCATGTACATTGGTTTAGACAGATGGTGTCTATAGTACTACTCAATGTCATTTATAGACAATGATATAGACAGTGTATACAATAGTCTGTCTGTAAGTTGTCTATTTTTAGTCATAGCTATATGTGACTATAATTATAGGCACCCTTCATACAACAACAAAAATGGTGTCTGTAAGCTGTCTGTAAGAAGACTACAGACTGTCTGGAACTTTACGGACAGCCTCCTTCTCTCTCCTCATTCTCTTTCCTTCACATCATCAAAATCACCTATAACTATCTCTTACAGACTGCTGACTCATCACCATTGTACATGCCCTAATAGTGCGGTTATCTATCCTACAACTCGGTCTCTCAACAACCACCTTGAGACCGGTAAAAAGAAACGTAGCAAGGCTATACCTTTGCCTCGCGTATCTCGCTTGATCTTGATGATAACGCTTCAAGCTCCCTCAAGCGAGAGTCCCTCACAATCATTGTCGGCAAGATTCAGGCATGATATCTAACCCACATAGACAACACAAATGCACATATATGATGGATTAGCTCATGAAGCATAATTGACAAGGCTTACCCTCCATAGAATCACATGATCCAAAGTGGTACAATCTTTATGCTTCACGTGTTAATCAACTTGAATTTAATCTTCACTCTTAGTGTCGGTCAACCTTGTATCTCTTCATGCTCACATAATATCTTGATCATTGCTTACCACATAAGCTAGAGCATGGCTAACTTGAGTTCCACACAAGAACTACATCTTCATTTATTCTTCTTGATCATATCATATTTTTCTCTTCAAATCGATGATCTTGATGTCAATACCAAAGGTATAACATTATATTTATGGCATCCACACTTGAATCCAATATATGAACTTCAAGAAATGCCTATGAAATATTCTTTCATATAAACACAATAAAAACATTAGCCCATAGAGGATTATTATTAATTATCAAAAATACATTTAGGGGTAAGGTACCATTACAGCGCCCGTCGGCGCGCAAGTCATACAAGATGGCCGAGTGCGTAGCGGGTCAGTGAAGGACAACCTTTTTCTCTGGGTCAGGATATGATAGAGGATCTGCTTCGTCTTCAAGACGCTCCGCCCCCCGCTGCAAAGGAACTTCTGGCAGGGTAACAGCCTGACAACAACATCGTTGAGACCTTATAGAGCAAGTAGTCAAATCGAACAAAATAATATAAATGTACTTAGGATACACTCTTTATTCTCTAATGCATGTCCATGGAAGCATATTTCCCGTTGAGACGAAGGAATCCCCAATCTATGTTGATGGAATCATATCATCAATTTGACTAGAGCAATTTTTATATCTTTGGAAACAGTCTCAATTTGTTAGAATTCATGGTTGAAACAAGCATCTTGGTATATGTTCTCGTGTTACAATACCATGGTAGGCCAATAAAATAGCATGCCAATATTTTTGTCGAACCATGAACATCCAAATTTATAGGATTAATCATGGCAAGTATAATATGCCAAAATTTGTTTTAGGGACTTAGTGAGAGAAATTTGCACGTACTTTTTTTCCATTTTCTACATTGTCCTTAATTTATTTTTTTACATTGTGGATTTCATTGTCTGGAGATAGATTTATTTTCTGCATTGTAGGTATTTTTGTATCAACGTGGATTTTCAAGCATATTTTTTTAGATATATGGGCATGTACATAGTGTAGGGACCCCTAGGTTTCGCCCGGCGGCGTCGAGGAGGTGGCGAGGCTAGCGGTGCGGTTTTTGTTGACGGCGCTTTCCCCTTTCGTCGTTAGAGCTCCTCGGAGCTCCGGCGTTCGTGCGCGCGTCTTCCTAGAGCTTGGTGGTCTTCGGATCGATCGAGTTCATCGTCCCCCGTCCAGATCGAAGGCGGTTGATCTGGTTGTTGTTGCAGCTGAAGGTGGAGGTGAGTTCGAGCTTCGTGATGGAGATGGCGGCTTAGGGTGCAGGTCTTCAGGGCACTTGTCCGGTGACTACCCGGCCGCGTGGGGGTTGGTTCTAATCCAAGACAGAAGTGGAGCAGCGGCAAATCCGGCGCACCACCGGCTCGTCCTCGTTGTCATTGACATCAGAGTCAAAGGGGCTTGGTTGTAATTTTTCCTTTTCTTGAGTACCTCTATGTAAGACTAAAGTTTTAATGTCACTTTCCTTTCTCGCAGAAAAAAAGCTGTAGCAACACACGGACAGTCAACTACTGTCATATATATAGGGAAGAAATTTTTGTCTAGCGTCAAATAAGGAATCTCATTTTAAGGAAGCGTCATATAAAGAATTATCTCTAAAAATATTAAGTGTCAGCCCATTTTACAGGATCTAAAATGGCTATTTTTGTGCAAAACCGTAAAATAGCAGTTACAGTTTTGCCTGTTTGTTTTACAGGAGATGCGTGCTTTTCACACATCATCAATGGCAACAAAACAACAACACACCAAGTCAGGTTATGCGAGCCGAACCTTCTGACAGATTCCCTAACACAAACTTCTCTAAGGCCAAAGAGTCTCAAGTTACATTTTGACAGCAAAACCTGAAAGATGGACAAAACAGGCCTACGGGTGAACTTGTTCCAGCTTTCACGGGAAGATGATATCATACACGAAAGGAAAACCTGATAGGAACATGACGACTGTCAACCCATATAAGTTTGATGGACGGTCCAAGACGAGTAACACTTTGGCCGAGCCATGTGAATTCACTTGCAAGGCATTTTTAACCATGAATCTGATAGTTATGGTTTTCATGAAGCGGGATGATCGCTGTGAGCTTCTGTTGATTTGTCAGAAGATTGGTTGATATTTTGCGACCCATACTCTGTCGCAGTTGTTGTTAACAAGGCCACAAACTCTGATATCAGCTTTGAGATTTCCTCACAAGCATCCACCTGAAATTACAAATTAAGGGGGGAAACAATCATAATCTCAACTTGTCACTTTAACTATAATACAACTTCGCACACTAACCTGACTAAACATAGCAGCACATAATGGCAACATGGCTCTAGTTAAGCAGACGATTTGCAAGGAAAAAGAGAAGATCATATACATTTATATAGTATCAGTCTAAGGGAAATTTATTAGTTGGTTCCCTATAAGTAAAGGGATGAGGTTAACTACTACCTCCTTTCTCGAACTGATTTGCATCCTTGCTACTTGTAGACATGATAACAACACTAGTATAAACATTTTGTCAAGAAAAGTCACAGTCAATTCATGGAAACCTGGATTAGGTCGGTATAGTAGCCTCTTACACAACATGGGCTCCTTTGATTCATAGGATTATCAAAGGATTTGTGTAGGACTGAAATCATATGGAAATTTTCCTTCGTTTGTTTCATAGGATCATATCCCATAGGGATCTTGTAGCGTAAATTTCATAGGAAAAAAACATGAGGTTAGACCTCACGGAAAATTCCTTCGCCACAATCAAAGTGAATTCCTCTTTCCATATAGTTTACAAGTAGATGGCATCCCAATCCTACAGGATTCCTATTGTTACACTTTTTCTATCCTATGAATCAAAGGACCCCTAAGAAGTCCAATGTAGCCCGAGCTCTAAAGTCAAATATGGTTGTGGACCTATTTGGTTTGCAGGATTCTAGAAAGGCATGAATAGGAAAAAACGTAGGATTCAAAGGATTGTAAACATCGGAGTATGCAGTAGAAGTTGTTTGGTTGCACCACATGAAAATCGCAGAAAACTTACCCAAGGATTAGGCATACGGCATAGTTATAGTAGAAACAAAGGAATATTTCCATGAGACCAACTAAAGGAAAAAAAAATCCCATGGAATTAACATGCAAAGTGGAAATAGGAAAATATCTATGGTTTTCAATCCTACAACAAACCAAGCAAGCCTCATACGCAAAATTCATAAGGAATACAATCCTCTAAAAATTATATGAGATTCATTTGAACCAAAAAGACACAAACCTTGTTGCAAGAATGATGCATAGTATAGTTATGTAAATGAAACGGCAGAAGGGCAACCATGAGCTGAAGCTAACACATAAGGCAACCTACCCAACCCATGAGAAGTAGGCGTAGTCTCTAAAAGTGAAATTGATAAACATGTGCAGACAATGAGACTGACCTGAGGCCATCGGCCGCCATAATGGTAGACGAATTTGGTGCCGGGCAACGCGGCGGTGACCTTCTTCCCCTCATCGATCCACTTATCTGACCAAGAACCAGACCAGAGAACCATCATGGGCAGGCTCTTGACCTCTTCTGAAGAGGCCCTCCACTCCCTGAGGTCAAAGCTCTGGTTCATGGCCTTCCCAGCCTCAAACACCGCATCCCTCTTACCCTCCCCACGCATCGCCGCCCTGTGCGCATCGGCCTCCTGGGCGTCCATCCCCCGTACGCAGCACAGACGCATCAACCCCTTGAACAATGCCGGCACCGACAGAACCAGCCTCCCCAGCACCGGCACGCCGAGGACCGCGGAGGGGAATGCCGGCAGAGTGGCGGTGGTGTCGATTAGGGTGACACTGAGCACGGCCGCCGGATTGGCCGATACGAGCGCGGCCCCCGCGGCGAGCGCGGAGTCGTGGATCACGAGATGGACGGGCCCGAGCCCGAGCGCGTCGACGGCGCGGGCCGAGGCCGCGGCGGCTTCGGCGGCGGAGTAGAAGGAGTGGGACGCGTCGGGGGCAGGCTCGTCCTGGAACGGCACCTCGCCGGTCTCCACGAGGTGCTCGAAGGCGTGGAAGATGCCGCGGTCGATGATTTCGCGGAGGGGGTTTGTGCGGGGAGGGGGAGGAGGAGGTGGTGGTGAGAGGCCCTGGCCTGGGAGGTCGATGGCGGCGGCGAGGAGGCCGCGGGAGGAGAGGGAGGAGAGGAGGCGGCGGAAGGAGAAGGACCCGGCGGCGAGGCCCGGGAGGACGAGCACGGGGTGGTGGGGCGCGGAGGTGGCGGCGGGGAGGGAGGTGAGGGCGAAGAGGTCGGGGCCCGGGTGGAGCTTGAGGAGGCGGCCGTCGGAGAGGTGGCGGCGGAGAAGCGGCGGGAGGGGAGGGGACGCGTGGGGAGAGAGGAGGTGGGGGAGGAGGAGCGCGAGGAGGGAGACCGCGGCGGTGAGGTAGAACCAGAAGGGGAGGGCGGAGACGATGGAGAGCGGCGGAGGCGGCTCTCTTTTGGGCACCTGCTGGGCAGCGGCGGCGGCGGCGGGATCTGCTGCCATCGGTCGGCGCCGGGGTTGGAGCGGGGGAGTGGAGTGGAGTGGGAAAGCAGAGTTTTTTGGATGTCTCCTCCTTTTAGCTTTTAGGGTGCGCGCGATGATGATGTCGCCGGTTTGCCACCCAAGCATAGCATGGAATCTCGATGGATCCCTTTATCCCGGTACGAAGCGCTCCCGACCGCCGCCTCCGCCTGCACCGCCCGTCTGCCCGTCCGACGAGCCGCGAATTCACCGGCAGTAGGCGGCACCGGCGTCCTCGACGTCTTTCAGCTCGGCGGCCTGCTTCACCGCAGCAATGAAATACACCGGTGGCTGCTGCCTTCTCCGGTGAAGGTGAAGGTGATTCTCTGATCGTTCTTCCCGATGCCGAACCTGAGATGGCAATCCATCCGTGATGTATTCAGAGCCGCAAGTATATCACGGATTCACGGTCAATCCTGGAGCATGCAGCAGCAGCATACCTGACCAACGGGCCGGGCTTTGGCGTGCCGCTAAGGATGTAAACGGATCGGATCGGATCGGAAATTGCTCTTATCATATCAATGTGCGACGAGTGCATGTGGCTAGTGACTGCCTTGCCGTGGTAAGGAACATCAAGGCGGGGACGTTGGGGATTTATGCCCAAGTGATCTCCGAAATCAAGGGGGCTATGGATACGTTTGATCAATTATCCTTTGTCCATGAGAAGAGAGCATCCAATAAAGAAGCTCACAATCTAGCTAGGAGTGTTGTGCTAGATGATCCAGGTCGCCGTTTATGGCTAGTGAATCCGCCTGAGGGTCTTTGTATTCCAGAGTTTATGATTATATGAATAAAGGCGGTTCCCCTCAAAAAAAAAATATATCTTTTACCATATTTTTGTAACGGATTCGGATCGGAGCGGATAATGGTCGGATGCGGATTCGGATGCGGATTATATCGGATTACGGATATGGAGCGGATTCGGACCGGACTCGGATCGGAAGCAGATTATTAAGAAAATATACACATAAAAAATAAAAATATGTTTTTTATGTAAAATACGTTTGTAATTATAGACTATAGTTAAATGTACACACGTATTCGTACAACAAAGCAAATTGCATCATAATAGCATACATATTTTAGGTGATGAACTAACTATATTGTCTAAATATTTAGGGTTGGGCTAATTTTCCCGGATTATCCTCTTTGTGGACCTCGGATAATCCGCAAAAAATGGCGGATAATCCATATCCGTCGGATAGTATCAATACCATATCCTCTACCGTATCAGCCGGATATCCTCTTGATCACTATCCACATCCGTATCCATATCCAGCGGATTTCTAAAAATGCATACCATATCCTCAAAAACGGATACAGATGCGGATTCGGAGCGGAAATTATCCGTACCATTTACATCCCTACGTGCCGCCCCGCAGCACGGGAAAAAAGCCCGTCACGGACCCAGCCCGGCCCTCAAGGTGCTGGGCCCGTGCTAGCCCGTGAAACTGAGGTGCCGTGCCTCGGCAAGAGGCCCAGGCATGCGTGCCAGCCCGGCACGGCCCGTTAGGCGGGTGGCCCGCAAGGGCACGCGACCGGCCCGTGTGGCACGCAACAATACATGAATAATTCAGCAAAATAGGGGCTAACCAGGGGTCAAACTCGCAACCTCTGTCCTCCCACGCGCCCACCTAACCACCGAACCAATGAAATCTTGCTGATGTATGAGGAATTCGATGCTCTTTAAAGGGATATATCGCGGGGCATGTTTGTGATTCCCGGGCCCGCGTGCCAAACGGGCCATCATGTCGGCCCGCTTAGCTTCTGTGCCGTGCCGGGGCCGGGGGTGGGGCACGTGGGCCGGCATGGCACGGCCCACCAGTTCACGGGTTGCCTGCGTGCCAGGCCGGGCCAGGCACGTGAAGCTGGGGCCGGGCCAGTGCCGGCCCGTTGGCCAGGTATAAGCAGTAGCGGCAGCAACAAGTAGTCATTCAGACTTCATAGTTTCAAACCGTCTCCCAAAGAGATTTGGGTCATGGATAGATAACAAATCATGCACATGTACGCATGCACGCACGCATAGATAAGATATATATATATATATCAATGGGATTGATATATATATATATACTTATCCGCGCACGGTATAGAACACATGTACACATGTGTGCGGAATAGAACACATGTGTACACGTTTAACCTGTATCTTTTTTAATTCTGTTCTTTATCCGACTAGTTTTTTCTGTTGATTCTCGAAATAAGGTCATTCGGAAAAAAAAACAGCCGCTTTCTTAAGGCTTCAAACGAGGGACTAGTCATTAATAAACCCATGAAATCCAAGTCTATTTTTTACCTTTCATGAAGCAGTTTTGCCTGCGTGCAAACTACCTAGCCCTTTTCAAAAGAACGTCGATTTCCATCTCAACAAGAACCTTTGACTGTCCTAGCGCCGCACCTCAAAGTCTTTTTTGGCTCGGCGCGGCCCAATGGCCAACCCATCCCGCTAAAAAGGGGACGCTTCGCGGGAGCCAGACATAACGAAAACCTGCATCGCGAGTGGCGGCCAATTGCATCCACCATCGTCTCCACCTCCACCTCCATCTTCACAACCACCGGAGTTCGATGTCGACCCGGAGCTCGCGGACAATGAAACGTGGGAGGAGGCAGCGCAAGCGGCCACCATAGCGGTTTTCGACGCCGCCACAACGGAAGAGACGCGCCTACGCCGGGCGGAGGAGATGGGCGAGCGGTGGCATGCAAAGCAGCTGCAGTGTCGTGCGGACGAGCTAGAGCCGTGGCGGCGTGCCGATGAGCTGCCGAGCGGCATCGGCTGCGGGAGCTCCATCAACGACAGCCGCGGGAGGAGCTGGAGCAGGTGCGGGAGGAGGCGGCGGCAACGGAAGCGGCAACCTGGGAGGCGAAGGCGTTGGCGGCATAAGTGGTGGAGGAGGAGGAGGAGGAGGACGACGACAACGACGACTTCGACTGGTTCGACGACGACGGGCTAGATCCGGAGGAGGCGGCAGCGCAGCGGGAGTTCATCGAGTCGTTCGAGTCGCAGAAGAAGCTGCAGGACGACGCCCGTGCCCGCGAGGAGGACAATGATGCGCGACTGGGCAGCGATTTTTCATTCAAACTTGTAAAATATAATCAAATTTGAACGAAAACTTTTATTTTCGTGCATCTTTATTGATTTGGAGCCTCTAAATGGGGGGCACGACTGGGCAGCGACGCACCCCAAACGCGACACCAAGCAACAACGTCACCCAATCGCTCGATCCGACGCGATTTCGGAGCCGCTTTGGGGGAGGCGACTGGAGATAGCCTAAACACCTTCTAAACCCGAACCCAACCCAAACCCGCTCGTCCCCGCCCATCCCTCGTCCACGTAGCCTCGACCGCACACCGTGAACTCCTCCACTCTGCCTGTGAGGACCCGTAGATAGATCCTCATAGTAGTGCTGGAATTTGGGGTTTACTTGAGATAAGAGAGACAGAGAGAGGATGAGATCACAAGGAAAAGGGGATGAGATTGAGTGCTCGGGACGATTTCATTCATTCATTCGATAAGGTCCTTGTTACATCAACAGGGACTTATAACACGTCCCGACCACACACTCGCACCAGCAACAACCAGGCCCACACGTGGCCCAACACTCCCTAAGCCCACCAGGATTCAGCTTGGGTCCACTTCTGTGTCCGTCACCATATTGCTAGAGAATGGGGACGCGACACTTTCCCCCTCTCGTAAAGCAGCATCCTTCCACAGTGAAGCATCAGGGTAACGCTTTTGCAGCACATAGTAATCTTCCCATGTTGCACAGTCCTCTGGAAGATGAGCCCACCGCACCTTGATCTGAGGAATAACTGAGTTGCCCCTTTTCACCATACAACGCTCCAGAATTGCTTGAGGAAGAAAGGAGCCCAACGAAAAATTGATAGTAGTGGGTAAATCAGTGAATACCGGAGTATAATTGGGAGTGAAGGGCTTCAGCTGGGAGACGTGAAAAACATTATGAATCTTGCTTTCTGGTGGTAAATGGAGCCGATATGCCGTTGCGCCAACCCAAGCCAAGACTTAGTATGGACCATAGAATTTGAGAGAGAATTTTGCATATGGTGTGACCACCACTGAAGACTGGACATAAGGTTGAAGCTTCAGTAGAACCTCTTCCCCAAGCTTCGATAAGCGCCTGTCTCTCCTGCCTCTCCGTGCCGTCGTCGGCGTCCACGGCCTTCCATAGGCCTGCACCTTGGAGCTTCACGCGCATGAGTATCGCCCACTCTGTGTAGTTTGTCTTCGTGAGGACCGGCCAGGACGTGCCTCCGCCCCCGCCGCCGGTTTCCCTCACGACCTCTCGGACCACGATCTCGCCGCCGCCGCTGCTCCTTTCCCGTCGACATCCGCGGCTCGGTGAGCGCACACGACGTGGGGATGTCGATGTTCCAGACTTCTTGGAGGCGGCTGCCGCCGGCGACAATGGGGGTGGAGGTGTTCCTACCATGATCGGTACACAGGCTCTGATACCAAATGACGTTGCCAAACTCTCTCAACTCACTGATGTTATGCAAAAATGAACGAGAGGAAGACGATGATTTGTGCTGCGTACAACCAACTGCAGCTTTTCTGTTTCTTCCCTTTTATTCAGGTGATCGCCAACGATCCACCAAAGTAGCTACATACTAAACGCTGACTGAGCCTACTGATCGTGCCATCCCACGACGCCCAAGTCTTGCGCTAGTTCTACTGCCGCAGTATGCGCATGATCCATGCCATCCCATGGTGCTAGTAGTGCGGCCTAACTACCTCTACAAACAAGGAACTGATAGCTACTGCCATGTCCTGAACAGGCTCAGGAACATATGAATTATTCGACTGACGAAAATTTGTGTAACCAGTTAACTGACGACAACGTGAGAAGCTTCAGTCAACTGACGATGAAATGCTGAAGTATGAAGGAGGAGAAATGTGCAGAGTTTAGTTCAACATCGACTCTGGCAGGCCGATGTGGACTGCTGCGACCACGGTCGTGGAGCCGTGGACTCCGGTGAGTGAGTGCCGCTCTGTACTCCTGCAATTACCAGGTTTGTGCAGCTGTTCGCGCCGTACAGTTCCTGTTTGTGTGTAGGTTCAGATACATTTGATAGACAGTTCCTTGCAGCATGCAGTTATATTTTCCAGTAGTTTAACTCCAAGATTCTGTTCTACTTGCCTTGATTTGGTGGCCTCACATATATGCTAATGTATTTCTGGAAACAAATGTGCAGTTTGCGTGTAGCTATTGGCACTCTGATGAGTGAGGCTTCCGTACTTATTCATGGAAACAGGGTTAAGATGACTTGAAGTGTTTTCATGATCCATACTTATTCATGGTGAGCACCGCTCTGCACTCCCGCGAGCAGAGCACCATGTTTGTGATGTTCGTGTTCTGCTACCAATTCCCCTTTTTTTACAGCATTGAGTTGTTCCCTTTGGTAATTTAGGGCAGTTCGATTTTTCTCAAGAAGGAAATTCACCTTACAGTAATAAGATAGAATAATGCTGGAAATGAGTCATGGATAACTACATTGCTGCTTTACTCGAGCTGCACAACTGCTAATCTGATGTGAACCTCGCCGGTGATGTGAACTGCAGTTTGATTGATTTATTTGCCTCTTTTAGGTCGCATCTAACATGGAAACATAGAGGCGGGCCTCTGGGGGAGTCCACTGGCTGCACTCGTGCTCACTAGGCCGATTGCCACTGATCCGTGGCGTGCACCATGGGAGTTATAAGGAAAAAAGCAGTTCAAAGAAGGTGAATCTAGATATACAACTTTATTTTTCAGAATTAGACAAACTCATCATCATAATAAAAGTTTCATGTTTTTGTAGTTGTCTAAGTCTTGTCTGTCGCTGTCCATTAACTGCAGCATATACATACATGTAATTGTTTCTATATCATAATTTAGTATGAGAAAACACATCCTACTCATGTTGTGATACAGGATGAGCATGGCAGTCTAGATTGTATAAATGATTCAACGAAATTGACAATCCTGAAATTTGTGTATTGTAAAATGTGTGTAAAACCTTTGAATTTTTTCATTAAGGAGTTTTTTTTTGTCAGGGAATTCTCTTTGAACACTCAAGAAGTCGCTTCGACCACATCGAATGTCCACATTGTACCCCATGGAAGTTTGTTCTGTTTTTGATTAAGCAAAATAGATAATTGCCACTTGGTGTGGTGTGAGGTTCTCTCCCAAGAAATTCGCTTCAGTAAGGGACTTCACATTACAGTTTTATGAAGTTATTCATTCAGTTTGGACATTGGACATGCTTATTTAATTACCAACAGTACACAGTACACATGTTAATTTGGAAAAGTTCAGTTGTTACAGGCCATTACATGCTAATTTGGACACTGGAAATGCATCAAACCCTCCCACTCCGGCTTCAGTTCTTTTGGCAAAATCTCAGAACTTCTTTTCATTACAGGCTGTTGCATGTTTGCACCAGCAGTATGCACACACAAATTAGAATTTCAATTTTTTGAGGATAAAAAGAAGTTCAGTATGCTCCTATGTCAAGTTCACCTTTTATACTTTTGGGCAGTTCTTTTTGTTTGTTAGACATTACACTTCAGCTAAGTCACACAAAAATTGCAGCTAAAACTTTTCTAATTGGTTTGCCTGCATAAAAGATAACATGAGTTTGATGAAAACTGATTGATTTCCAAATTTATAATTGCAGGCAACAGATGGCAGCAACGCCTTCCGTTCTGGACTCCAACGCTCCCCAATGTGGATACATGCGCTCACCGGCATGGACTTATGGGTGCCACAAGAGTTGACTCCCTCGACCATCGTCTACAACTTCATGTTGTTGATTAGTTGTTGTCCAAGGTGTCCACGGTGAGTTGATATTTCAGAGCAGTTCATTCAATCTACGCATGAAGTACTTTTCCGGGATTTCGCCGCTTTATTCTTGTCTGTGCATGTTTATGTTTTGTTTTACAGCTTCGAGCAGTTTAATTGTTAACTTTGAGCAGTTTAATTAGGCCAAGAAAAGATTTCATAATCCTGTAGAGAACACAATGTTGTGCTATACTTGTTTATTTTAACCAGTTCATCCATTTTTCGTTCAGACTATGCAATTTTTTACTTTCTTGCATGTGACAGTCAACTTTTCTAATGAAGTTCAATTTTTTTGCCGGGAGAATTCACTTTAAATGTCAGACGAGGTTAGGCAAGAGAGATCAGCTCCACACGCGCAATGGTCTGTGCATTCCATAGCCCGGCACTCAAATAGGCAGGGTGGCCGTCCATAAACAGCAGCTGGGCTGGGATTGAATGTTCAACGAAACTTACTATCTGGGCAATAAAAAGAAAAGAGTGAATTCCAGTTTTTACCTTCTAGTTGCGCATTTATGACACATATTACCCCATTTAGTGAAATTTCTACCAAAACATCCCATTTAGGAGAATTTAAACATGGTTTAGCTCCAATTTAGCATTTTGCTTGTTATTGTTATATAGGATAGGCATGATCGACTGATGTGGAGCAACAAAATATGTAAACATGGGAGGGCCTCATGGATAATTATGTACAAACTTCTTTAATCCATATGTTTCATTTCTCACTATCGTCTTGATATTTTTGGACTCCGATCATCACCTAACACCTTGCCCAATGGACACACATATGAAAACAAGGGTCCAAAACTTTTAAAATGGGTAATCTGCATGATTTTCACTCGTCGGGGTAATTAGTATCACAAATACATAACTAGAGGGTAAAAAGTGGAATTCACTCAAAAGAAATTTATCGGCAATAAACTGTTTGTGTTAACGTCGACGTACCCATCCTCGCATCGTGGAGTGGTGACTGTCGAGTCATGACGACTAGCCTGACTGACGGCGACTGATCGTACAAACCTTTGCGTTGCGTCGATCCGATAGCCTACCTAGCTCAGCAAGGCAAATCCCGCGTAAAATAGACAGGTTGTCGCCCTGTGTGTAAAAATAACCCATTCTCAAAAGTTTGATACAAAATTAACTTATCTAAAAATAATTCTGAGAATAACCCCCTTTCATGACGTCCTCCGGTAAGAAGTCATCCTCTATGTCATGAAGGCATGAAGCACTGGCTCAAGGTGCCATGCTCTACAACATGACTATGCGGTTCAGAGCGTCAGGATCCACAGATTCATGTTGTATGCTACAAAGCATGACTCAGTGAGGCTGTGCATCATGCAAATAGGTTAGTTTCTGACTTGATTTCACAATCATGTTATTTTATTCTCACTTTTGGAGATTCGATTATTTCCATAGCAGGGCACGGTAAATTTGTTCATTTCCTAGTTCTACCACACTCAAAGGGCCGGGTGTGTTTTTCTGCACCCTTTTTCTGGCCTTATTTTTGCGCTCTTAGCAAGCTCCGGTGGACATGCTCGGTCCAAAATGACTTAGGGACAAGTTGATTATGTTTTGTGGCCTTAGTTGCAGCACTCGGTACCCAGGTGCCGCATTGTTTGGTTGCCTTCAAATTTATTGCAGCTGAGTAGATGCAACCTATAGGTGTTTGGTTGCCACCTTGTTACTATTTTGGGCACGTAGAAGAAGTATCTACTCACCTGATTCAAATTTGGTGAGTTTACTATACAACACAACACAACAACAACATACGCATTATAGAGCACAACTAACCAGCATACTAGATATCATATTAACAACTAACAAAGTTCTTAAGTAACTATCAGGTGCATCATTGTGACATCCAAAAACCGGTACCATGAGGATTTCAGCGATCCCGCCAAAGTCCACACGATATTGATTCTGAGACGCCCCTGCACGCCATGTGCAATGAAATGAATCACGCATCTGATGCAAGAGAAATTACCACGAGCAATAACATTATAACCGATTTACAATAGAGCCCACAAGAAATAAATATATTACAACAACGATTCCAACGAGTCAAGAAACAAATATACAATAGAAAGATCCAAATATATAGACACTAGTAGAAAAAGAGGCTTTGATTTTTGGCATTAGCACCGATTGTGCTACGAATTCAGACTAAAGGTACCTTTAGCACCGGTTCGAGAGGCCAGAGTTTTTAGCACCGGTTCACGAACCGGTACTAAAGGGTTGGCGTCAGCCGCCAGAGGTAGACCTTTAGTACCGGTCCGTGTCACGAACCGGTACTAAAGGGTTTCCTGCTCCCCACGCACCTCCACCCCCTGGATCGCCTTTTTAGCTCTGCAAAATATAAAAGAGAATGATAGAAAATTATAAGATTTTCAAATTTTCATGTTTTAGGTTTAGCAAAAAAATATTAAAACAATTTTAGAATGATAGAAAATTAAAAAAAATAAAATGTTTTGAGATTCCTATATGTTACACAACCTATTATTAGGAAAAATTAAAAAATTTGAATTTCGACTTTTTGCATAAAAAGTTTAGAAAAAGGTAAAATGGCATTAACTTTTGCATACAACATCGAAAAAAAAGCGTATAATATATCAAAATGATCGTCGGAAAAAGTTATATCCAAATTCACCAGGGTTTACCCAGTTAGCCAATTTTTAGATTCTCAGAATTCCAAATGAAAAATGAAAATATTTTTTTGAAATTAAAATTAATAATTGCATCCTTCATAAAGATTACTATTACTTTTAGAAAATGATAAGATTTTCAAATTTTCATGTTTTAGGTTTAGCAAAAAAAATATTAAAACAATTTTATTCATTTATTCAACATTATTATTACATCATTACTTTTATTTATTAAAAGAATTATTTGAAATTTAAACAATAAAGAAGTGTGACATCGACCAATATGTTAATATGATTGATATGATACTACTATCAACAACATGCGCGTGAAGCACTTGGAAGCGGGACGGGAAGGAACTCAGAAGTTAAGCATGCTAGTGTTCGAGTAGTGGGAGGATGGGTGGCCGACCGGGAAATTTGACCTCGGGTAGGTAATTTGACTAGAAATTAAATGTAGTTAGAGACTAACTGAAATACTAGCAATTCTGAAAAAAATAAAAATAAAGAGGGAGTGAAAAATAATTAGAAAAAAATGGATAAAAAATTAACGAAATAGCCTTTAGTACCGTTTCGTGTTACAAATCGTACCAAAGGATTGAATATTTATTTGCATGACCTCGAAGAGTAGGATCAAAACTTCACTAAAAAATTCTTACGGAAATTCGAAAGTACTTGTTATGCATCGGAGTAATTGTCGTTTCGTCGTACATGTCATGTCATCTTACAACACTCTTTCGACGCACAGGAAGGAGACATGAAAAACAGCTTGCCCAACCTGAATATGGATACCTAGCATGTAGCAGCACCGCGAGGACGTACCGCACCACTGAGTTAAAATGAATCTTTCCATTGAGCATCAGGTACCTCTTTTTGCAGAGACGATCTATGATCGGGCGACGACAGCGTTTGTGCACTGTTTCCTTATTGGAGGCGTCGCTTATGGCGAAACTGATCTTCTGGTGTTGTCTTGGTAGTGTTAGTGTTGCTGTTTCAAGTTATGGATCTCTGTAGCGGGACCTTTCTTTTTGTATTTCTTTTCTCTTTTTTGGCTGTGTGCATCCTTTATGCCATTAGGGTATGATGTTGTTGCAGAGGCCGGGTGTAATTGGTATCTCCGCGATATTAATATATGCTCTTTATCAAAAAAAAAAACTAAAATGTATCTAGATACGTTTGTATCTATACGAAAGAAAAGTGAGAACACTATTTTTAGATGGAGGACCGAGGGCGTAGAAGAAAATGTGGTGCAAAGCTATGCTTGAAACTTGACAATCCCATCCCCGCATCTGGCGAGTTCTTGAGGAATTTTGTAACTGGCCTGAGGCTTGACTCGGGGTGGTCAATATCTTGGGACGGGCACTGTCTACTGCATCGGGGACAACAACCATAACCATGGATCGCGTCAAACCTTGGATATGGTCGGATCCGGATTTAGTAAGCTCAGATTAGTAATTTGCGCAATTAAGGTCATTGATGCTCGTTCAATGCCGTAATAAGTGTTGCGCCATGTAGTGATCGATTTGATCGGCAGCGATTGTGATCGGCCTTGCATGCGTCGCCATCCATAAACAGCAGGTGAGCTGGGAAGATTCAACGAAACTCTCCTCTCTCCGGCAATAATAACTCTGGTTCCAGCACGCAACATGCGCTCTGCAGGCCGCCACTAAACTGTTTGAGTTCCTGTCCGAGGCGATGGCGGCAGGCGTACCCATCCTTTGCATCGTCGAGTGGTGAGTGTCGAGTGTTGACGAGTAGCCTGACGGCGGTGGATCGTATAGGGGGTGGACAATATTGGCCACGTGGTGATGTGACGTTAAGTTCCTTTTGGCCTAAATTCAAGCCACTTATCGTCCGTTTGCGTCTGCGCGGACAAAAAACGTCCTCCAGCGGGGCGACGCAAAACGTTCGTAGTGTCCGTTCTGACGCAAACGTGGACCAAATATGCGCCAGGAATGCGTCTCTGCGGACGCGTCCGCGCCTCCGTTTGTGTCCGGTTGGGCTGCATGCAGCCCCCTCTCTCCTCATTTAATCTCGCATGCGCTTATTCCTAGCCACACAAACAGAATCTTTCACTCTCTCTCCTCTCTAATCACGCATGCGGTCAAATAAATGCGTCCCTACCGCTGGAGAAGGGGCAGACGCATGCGGATATGGGGACGTTTTTTTGTGTCCGTGTCGACGCAAACGGACATAAATATGCGTCGCCCCGCTGGAGATGCCCTGAGAACAACAAGCAAGTTTATCTGTTCAACCGATCCGATAGCCCAGCTAGAATAGCTGGGAACTCCAAGGTAAAATGAAGAGGTTGCCATGCTTTGTGTTTGTGTGCATAGCGGACCCAAGAGAATTTTAAAGCCCGGGCAAACATGCTTAGTATGCTAATTTTTCATTAAATTCATATGAAATATGGGAGAAAATAGGCTTGCTGGCCGGCCGGAAGCTCGGGCAACAGGAATGGTAGATCCGCCTATGGAATTGTGTGGACAAGTCTTGGATTTGTAGGCCGTAACTACAAAGCGCGAGGCAGCCGCGAGCAGACCGAACTATCTGGCGGCGGCGGCCGATTGACGGGACAAAATCCGTTGCGCCACGCAGGTGTAGGCGCACAGCGGCAGTAACAAGATGACGGCCACGAAGGTAGGTTTCACACCGTACACCCATCAATGCCGTGGAGAGTGCACACCGGTGTGTGGCGTGCAGAAAACAGATTACATGGAGCCACACCGTCCGTCCATCTAGGGCGCGTTTAGTAGGCTGCATGCCCCTTGGCTCGCATCGGTCCAGCTTTTTTCGGCTTGTTTGGTTTCCTGGTCCATGCCGCGTTGTTGCATGAACTGATACTCAAAGCACCCTCGAGCCAGGCCCTGGAGGAACGCCCGGTTTGGCCGTTTCTAGCGAGGCATCCCCGTTTCCGCAGAAGTGGAGAACGCGACTTCCTCGCAGAGCCACCACGGGAGATGGCTGGAGCTCGCGCGGGACGGCGAAATCTCGGCGCCATGAATTCGGTCACCGCGCTTGAATTTTCGCCACCGTATATAGGGACGGCTCTCTCACCGGCAAATCCAAATCCCCCATCCCCCCCCCCCCATTTCGAGCTCATCCACCATCCCCGATCTAGCGACATGGCCGGCTCTACCTCACCCGCACGGTCGGCGAGGCTTGCGGCGGCGACGGCGGCTGTGGCAGCGGCTACTGGCCGCGGAGGATGGTCGTCTTCTTTGTGTGCGTCGATGACTTCATTTGTGATAAGCTTCTGCAAACCCTAGCCTTAGATCTAGATCTTATTGGTACACAACCGGGGTGTGAACGAATCCATTCTAGGACATTCCTTTGTCGCCGGTGGAGGTTGTGGAGGTTTTCCAGGTTCTATCTGACTCTACGACGGGGACGGTGGTGTTGCCTGCATCTTCCACTGGGACGGTGGTGCTGCCTACATCTCCGCCAGGGTCCCCTGCTTCCCCTACCTTGGTGCTGCGTGTGGCTCCTTTGACTGTAAGGTCGATCTTACCTACCTCGCCGTTCTTTGATGTGGTACTGGTAGTTCATAGATCTGCTAGTGCTTAAGGATTTCCAGGTGGTAGTTCATTGATCTGCTAGTTCTTAAGGATTTCCATGTGGTAGTTCATTGATCTGCTAGTGTTTGTCATGTAGGCTATCATACCTTTGGGCTCCCCTGATCACTCTGCGGCAAGTGTGAATGCTCAGCCATCTCTGATAGCAAGCAAACCAGTCATGGTTTGGAAACCTGAGCTATCAGAGTTTGTACTGAACAGGTTGGTTCAGCTCGTCCGTAGCGGCGTCTGCTTCAACATGGGATTCAAGGAGCAGCAGATGAAGAAGGTAGTCGCGGATGTTCTTGCATTCGTCGGCGTACATGTCACCACTCTTCAGCTGTACAACCACATCAGAAAATGGAGGACGAAGTGGAGCGTCATCAGGAAAAAGAAATACAATCGCATTCTGGACTGGAGTGAAGATGGTTGTTGCTTCTACGATGGTGATGAAGGGGCGGCGGACGAGTACATCCTGGTACGAATCCTCATCGATCTGAAAGTATATACATGTCAGTGTCGTTCGCACTAACATGTGTTCCTTATCGATTGCAGCGGTACCCGAAGCACCGTCAGTACGTCGTCACCCGGATCACCAACTACACTCAGATGAAGACGATCTTCACTCCCCGATGCGTCTGCAAGGCGCAGCTGTTCCAGCCTAACTTGCTGGTGAGGGCTATCGGCTTCATTGCTGACAATGAAGCCGAGTATGCCGCCTACCGTAAGCTGCAACCACCGGAGAGGAGGAGCTGGCTTAGGACCTGGCTCCGCAACCAGTTTCCTGCTTAGTGCGTCTGCTTCCTTCTCATGATCCGCTGATTTTGGGAGGTGATCTTCTATCCCCCCATTAGTTAGGACTTGCTACAACCTGAACCCCGGTTTGTAATGATGAACTTTTTCGAGGTGGTATATACTAACCCCTCGTGACGAACCTATGATGCATCACGAAGTAGTTGCTTCGTTCGTGATGCATCGCCCACTAAGTACTAGTTGCTGTGTAGTACCAACATCTATTCTGATGAACTGAATTTATGTGTCTTTGTTATTCGGTACTGGGTAACCTCACCACTCAAAGTGAAGGGGTTACCACATCACTGAGCTATGTGCAACCAAACAGGCTGTGGGCTGCATGACCGGGGAAGAATGGGCTGGTAACGGGTAACCAAACGATTAGGCCTGGGTTCCTTCTCCGGTGCGCAAAAGGCCGCACAGGCTACCAAACAACTTGCCAAAAGTGGCCCATGACCCGTTCGCAACGCGCAATGTCTCCCATCTCGCTGGCGCAGTCATGTAGCAAATCGGCCCAGGCAACCAAACATGCCCCTATGTGTGTACACGTCGAGCGTCGGGATGGGATGGATGTACACGTCGCCACCTCACCCCTTTCCGTCCTCAGCTACCGTCGAAGACCTGCGCACAAACGCACACGCAGCCGCAGGCGCATGATGTGCCGCATTGGCCGTCTTATTGGGAAGGAACCTTATCCCGCATCGCCACACCACACATACCCGATGGCAATGATGCCCCATTCAAGAACTTTTTTTTGTAAGGGATGGTTTTGGATAATATATGATCCATTTTTCACACAGAAGTAACACATTGAAGTCGCCTGATGGCGCGAAAGGTAAAAATGTCTCAACTTCCGCAGGCAGCTACAACGGAGGTGGTGGGACTCCAAATTGACCAATGGCAACCTCTTCGCCTTGTTTTGGTTCAGATCCACGGCAAATGGCAGCCTTCGTCATCAAGGTCGAGGTCGGACGCGGTGGCCTCTTCAGAGCAGTGGACTTGGCCATGGCCGACTGCTTTACCTTCGTCGCAGCGACAAAGAAGGATACGCTCAACCAACACACAAGATACACTCCGCACACTTGGGCCCTGTTTAGAACAAAGAATAAAAAATAGGAATTTTGGAGGATTGGATTTCTACAAGAAAAGTTTCTAAGGTGTTGTTTGGAAGAGGAATAGGAATGCAAGATTCCCTTGAAATTCCTATGAGATAGACTGTTTCGTAGAAATTTTGGAGGAAAACTAACACGAGGTCTTACCACATATTTTCATCTTCGAGAAGCGGTTGTCTGATTTAAAAGATTTGCAAAGAAATTATGTAGGATGCTTATCCATAAGAATTTTTCCTGCAGAAGTTGTTTGATTTAAAGAATTGAACCCTATAAATTTCAATGGAATTGCTTCCTATACTACAATTGAAGGAAACATGCGCTACGTGCAATAATAATGTGTACTATCATTTGTATTTCTATTTCATGTTTAAGTTTATATTCTATGCAATAATTCTATTAGCTCCGGATATCATGATATTTGAGGAAAACCTAACTGCATGTGTAAAATAATAAACATCTAATAAGATATCCCTAGTCTCGTCTCCATGACTAATGCATATGTTAATGATAGTCCTATTTTTCTCACTATGTGGCAATGAGTAAAGTTTCTACGAGGTTGCTATTATCACACGTGAATGTGAATAACGTTGTTAGTTGAACAATGTTATTGGATAGACCCCAAGTGATATACCATGAAACACATCGTCAATATAAGTTATCGGTACTTTCTCAAAGACTAAACTATTATTGTTACTAAGATCGCTAAACCATGACAATAATGTGAACTTGCATATGATATGGATTCACGAGATCTTTAAATATCACCTCATAATTGAGTGAAAATAAAGATGACCTTCGTTCATACCGACCATTGAGCACCGCTAAGATCACGGAGCCTGCTAACAATGAGCCACCTCACCCTCCACTTCCTCAGGTGGTTGTACAACTGTTTGGAGCTAACATTAGCACCGTAGTGCTCCATGAGGGACTTGGCCATGATAGTAAGCTGGACTTCCTTAAAGCTCTTTTCAGTTCGGACACCGCTCTTGATCAACACGCATATCTTGACCAGGACGAAGCTGGGCATGAAGTGGGCAAAGACTCCTTTTCGCATTTCACCTATGCGTGCCCGAGCTCGCGTCATCTCCCTCCTGTTATCCGCGCTCGTGCAGGTAAAGAAGTATTTTTGCATCAGCGGAGTGTGAGACGGGGTGGCTCGCTGGAAACAGTCAATTCGGCCAGTCCCCCAGGTCAAGCCCAGAGATGCTTTCAGAACCGGTTCGGCTACAACGCGAAGGCTTTTCGGACAACCAAACGTCCCAACCTACCAAAGGCGCCCTTTATGTATCATCATGGAACAATTATTCTTCAAGAGTATTTTCTCGATTGGCGCATTATTCTGAAATCCATAAACTTCGATGGCGAAGGCGCGACGGCATATTTACTTGCATGAGCTCCGTGACCCGGATCAAACCCTCATAAAGAATTTTACTATGAAAATTCAAAAGTTATTTTTATGTTATTTTTTGCTATCCTTGACATCTCATCTTTACAAGACCCTTTGGATGCACTCGTGGATCATCTAGCAAGAAACCGGGGAGACCTGAAGGGATTGCTTGACGAATCTGAATGTGTATACCTAGCAACTAGCAGGATCACCACAAGGACCGCACTACCGGGAGGTAGAAAAACATTTTCCCATTCAGCATCAGGTGCCTCTTTTTCCAGAGACGACCCAGCTACCAAAAGGGCAAAACATCACCCAGCCAAATCTGAAGATCCGTTTGCCAGCGAGTTGACATGATCCACGCCACGGCACAAAGCTGCAAGAAACACAGGGATAACTAACCACTGCTAGGGCCTGTGGTGCAGCACTATCACTGATCATTTCTCCAAAAGCGCCGCCTGCACCTTGATCTACTGTAGCTGAACTGAACTCTGGAGTGAGAGCAAAGCAACCAAACCCGGGTCAAACATAGATCAATCTTCCGTGAGGTGACATGACACATGACAGCGAGGTCCACAAACCAGAAACCACGAATCGACTGATTCCGCGTGATAAAATAAATTAAAAAAACGGCAATAATGCGCATAATTTCCTCCGTTCGTCCAAGCTGGCTGGCTGCCTAGCTACTGGTTGTCTGGCTCTATCTATCTGTATTCTGTATATGTATGTGTCCTCTACGTTTTGACTGAGCCCAGGACCCCAGGTCGCCAGTGCGTGTCAGCCGCTCCGCTGGACGCTGCAGCTCGATCGGCAGGAACGAAAACGTTGAGGGAAACGGGCGGAGTTTACCATGCCTAGCGCTCGTCAGAAGGCTGCCGTGGCAACAGCAGAAGAGGAAAACAATCTGTCGGCCTGTAATTGCTCGGTGTGCAGCGTACCTGGCCTCGATCTACTTTCGTCAACACTGCTCTCATTTTGGGAGCTTCCTCTGCGCGAGCACATGTCCCTAAAACTGTGTGGCTTGCACGCTGTCGTCTCGATATCTTGTCTCTGCACCGTGTGTAGCGATCGATACATATCGACCATCGCAAGTTTAATTTACCAAGTCTTTCTGATAGTGCATAATGATGTTGGGAACTTGGACTATCGCGAGACTTCTTGCGGAGTTTATTTTAAGCAAGTAGTGGCTAGGATTTGAGTTGGGATGTGATGTCGCTGGGGATGGGGACTGTCTACTTGCCGGGGACACGCGCGCGCCACGGAATGGCCGGGTCGATCGCGTCAAACCTTGGATCCCAACTCGATGTCCGACGGAGCATAAAATGCTCGCCCGATCGAGGCATCGAGCGGATGGATCACATTAATTCGACACCGCAATAAGTGTTGTGCCATGGATGGAGTGATAAATATCGATCTGCCGTGGCCCGTGCAATGCCGGCTTTGCTTCACTTGCGTCGACATCGATCAACAGCAGCGGGGATATATGCAACATCTCTTGAAGAAGAAGATTCAACCAAGCTACATGGCGAGCAGACAATGGCTCGGGTTCGAACACGCAACGTGCGCTCCGCGGCCCGCTGCTCAAACTCGCGTTGACGGATGAAAAAAAATCAGCACATTGGTTGCCAACTGTTTTCTGTGTTCTTGGTAATCACGAAATTTAAAGCATCACGGGGCATGTTTCTGGAAAAAAACACTCGATTCTACCGTTTTTGTTAGAGAATGCGTAAAAAAAGAGAATGCTTACGTGGGGAGAACAATGAAGATGCCCGTAGACGCGAATTGGATCCGCGTTTGCACTCGAAAAGTAGCATCACCGACCTCTTAGTCGGTCACCACCATTGTAGAACGATTTTGATCCTCATTTTCCTCTCAAAAGCAAGCTGATGCGATCCAGATCCGAGGCACCAGCTGCTTCGACTTAGCACATCTATGGCACCCGATCTCTCACCCTCTCTTGTTGGGATCCAGCTGTGGTGGGTCTTGCATATCAGCGGCGAGCCCTTTTTGTCTCAGCATCCTCTTTTCCCCGTCGTCTCCGGCTCCGGCTCCATCAGTGTGACGCCGCCTCCTACCAAGGTTGCCAAGACCCATAACCCACTCCCTCTCTCTACCGTTAGTTTTGTAGCTCATTTGTTTTAACTTCTAGCCAATTAAGTTGTTACATACCCAAAATTAAAATATTTAGGCCGAGCAGTTGAGGCCTTACATTCACACGGCTATCCTCGTAGATGTGCTTCAGACCTGGGTGCTTTTGATCCACTAGAGAGGCGATTCGTCGCAACTACAGGTTAGTCACCCTCGCTTTTGACATCGCTGGTCTGCTCTGCCCTCTGCATCCGGTGGTCTTAGCCTCTTAGGGTCTTGGAGGCGTGGCGGTCCACATATCCTCACCGGTGGAAGGGTTCCCTTTTTATTTAGGTTATTTTGTTTTTTGAAACGAGGCAAAAGACTTGCCATTTTCATTAATAAAGAAGAAGTACAGAATTTGGCCAGTTTATTAGCGGGAAACCGGCCGAAAACCGAAACAAGTGCCCCGAACGACCGTCATGGGACACGACCGTCACGGGGCACGAGCCACCCCGGCAACCCACACAAGATACACGAGGCCACCGAAGCGAGAAGTCGTCGCGGTTGACCTTCAACGTCATCGTCATCACTCTTCGGCGACTCCGACTTCACCGAAGAACCAACCACCAAGACCTCGCCGAAGCGGCACCTGTGAAGCTCAAGCCGGCCATCGCCAAACAAGCGACTCCTCGTGAAGCAACCGGCAGCTCCGACTCGATGACGAGCTCCGAAGAGGATAAGCGCAAGACATGCGCCGAGGGAGATCACCGCCGGAGGGCCACCACCGCAAGTCATCGTACGCTGCTCAAATGAAGAAACTCGACAAACCATAGCGGCTCCGACTCCACCGCGAGCGAAGCACAAGACGAAGAAGCTCGGACGCTCGCCGAAGCCAAGGTCTTGACGCTACCGGAACATCGCTCACCACCGCCATCGTTGCCACACAAGCCACCACACGGACCTCACACATCGCCGGCCACCCGCCGCGATGCCGTACGAGTCCAGCCTCAGGAAAGCACGTTGGGGAACAAAATCTTCAAGACGACGCCCCCAAAAGGGAAGCGACGTGGATCGACTCCGTCGTCCGGCCCTGCCACGGCCTAGGCTTTCACCCGAAAAACTATGCCCCGGGAGCGGAGGAGGTCGAAGGCTCCATGAAGGCCCCCAAGAGGATAGCGACATCCGCAGCTGCCGCGCCATCAGCTTTCGCTCGGAGCAGCCGAACCTCCGCACACCGACGTTGCCGAACGGAGATGCGGGAGACCCACAACGCCGCCGGCCTGCGAACCACTGGCACAAGCACCTCCCACGCGGCGACGACGCCACACCACGTAGGACCACCAACCTCACCGCCGGCAGGAGCCGACGCCGCCGCGACGTAACCTGCATCAACCGGCCGACCACCACCCGCGAGAGGAAGAAGCGGGGGAGAGGGGCCGCCACCCCGCCCACCCTCGCCGGGACAGCGAGCGAGAGCCGCCGCCGACGCCGCCACATCTGGGAGGAGCCAGAGCTCCGCCCGCCGTCGCGCCACTTCGGACCACCGGGGGTGCGGATGGGGTCGCCGAGCCAGGCCGCCGCCACGCCGGCCAGGCCGAGCAAGACCCGGAGCAAGCCCGCAGGAGCCCATCTGGGCCCGCGCGCGCCACGAAGTCCCGCCGCGCCCCGCAGCACCCCGCCGCTCCCTGACCTCGACCTGGCCGCGCACCACCACGGCCGCCCGCAGCCCCGCGCCCAGCCGCCGGCCCACCGCGCCCGCCGCACATCGCCGCGCTCGGGCGAGCTCCTTCTCGCCGGGGGACGCGGGAGGGGGAGAGAATGCCCCGCCGCCACCTTCCCGGGGCGCGCGCGGCTGCTGCCGGCCCCTCCGGCGGCGGCGAAGCAAGGGAGAAGGGTGGAGGGGCTAGAGGCGGCGGCGGCAAGGGTTCCCCCCTTGTCGCCAGAGGAGGGCGACGTGGGGGGAGAGAGAGGACCTAAAACTTTCTCGTCCCGTTCTAGGTTATTTTGTGGAATCTTCTTCGAGATGGTGAGGCGAAGGCTACATCTTAAAGTCACAATAAGGTCAACGCCACCCGATCCTCACTCCAGTGGTGCATCTAGCACCGTTGGGGTGCGTGAAGTTGTGTGTCACTCGGATCTCTTGGGATCTAGTTGGTTTTCGTGTTAGGTTGTGTGATTTCAAGTTTTAGCTCTTCCGGTCAACGAGTCTCATCTTTGGCATGGTTGCTGCTATGGTGCGTTGGTTAATTGGGACCTTAGCATGCAACTTTCCCGTTTATTTACTACAACAAGCTCTACTACGACAAGCTTTGTCCGGCTCCGGTGATGGAGGTGCGAGGATAGCGGCGCGCCTTTGGCTCGCGCTAGTGTGTGTAGTTGTCGCATGGTGTGGTCTCAACATCTACTCCCTCCTGCCTAAAATTCAATTCATATAAAGTTTGGTCAAAGTTGGACTTTGTAAATTTTAACAATGTATATTGATAAAAATATAAACATATACAATAAAATTAGTATTTAATAATTGTCATAAAATGTATTTTTGTATTATATGCATTTGGTATATTAAATATTTGTATTGTTATCCATATTCTTAGTCAAAGTTTACAAAGTTTAACTAGCACGGAAAATTATGTGCACCGTAATATGGACAAGACGGAGTATTTGCAAATTTTATGTTCTTAAAGCTATGCCAAGTGGGTTCCAATGCTGCGCTGCGAAGGAAGGGGTTATGGGACAATTAATGATTTTTAAAACACGAAATAGCTAAAGAGAGAAGTTGTTGTTGAGAAATAGGAACCAAGAGTGTCGGCTTTTGACTCGAACTGGTATGTCACTGAGGAAGGGGACTGTCTAGTGCGACAGGGACACGAACCGTACCTGGATTGAATCTCCGATTAACATTAGCGTAATGAGGCGGATCAATGTCCAGTAATTAAGCGGATCAATGCTCATTCAAGGCGGAAATAGGTGCAGCGCCATGGGATGATCGTCGAGGCTGGGTCGCCATCCATAAACAGCAGCAGTGGTCGAAGATTCAATGGGACTTTCCAGCAATAAGTGTGGTTCCAACACGCAACGTGCGCTCTGCCGGTCGCCAGTAAACTGTTTGTGTTCTTGTCCGCAACGATCGCGGTAGCAGGCGTAGCATCCATGTACCCGAGATATCGTCGAGTGGTGAGTAGTGAGTGTTGACGAGTACCCACTACCCCGGCGGCAGCCGATCGTAGGGAGGAGAATATTGGGCACGTGGTGATATGACGTTATGCTTTTTGCCGAAAATTCGTTCACTTGAAGCGCCAGAAGAAGAAATCTTTCTGTTCCCTCGTAGCTTACTAGCTTTCACTAGGGGAAAGAAGCAAGGTGTTGACGGCATTTTATCGGGACGTCGGCACAGGGCTCGAACAGGGCAGGCCACAAAAGAGGTTATCGGCACAGGAAAGCCGTCGATGTAGGGCAACCTATGTTGACCGTCGAGTCGTCGACCAAAAGGTTATCGGCATAGGCTGGGACGCGTGGCCCAGGGGTCTCCGCCATGACGGCGAGGCAACAACATTAGGCTAGGCCTTCGGTAGAAGTTTCGTATTTGTTTTTTCAATTCAACCCTATACCGACGTATTTACCTTTGGCACAATTTTTTTCTTTTTATCAGCCCTATGCTCATTTGTTTTTTTTTTTGTGTTCTAGTTGTTAGGAAAATTGACAAACATGAATTTTGATATATTATGTAAAATGGCGTCAAGTTTCGGTAAAACTGCTAATCTGGTTGAATGTGGCGATGAAAAAAAAATTTATATGAAAATGTATCTGCCGAAAAAGTTACATCCGATTTCAACGGACTACGATCGTTTTGCATTTTTTAGATTCCTCAAAATCAAAAAGAAAATAGGGTTTTTTTAGGTTTTAGATTTTGATAGAAAAAATATTTATTGTTAAGATTTATTATTAAAAATAATAATGTATTCATTGTTATTTAGTTAAATAATTGTTTGGAACTCAAATAATAAAGAAGTGTGATGTCATAGCCCAAGTGTTAATATGATTGATAGGGTACTTTTGTCAACAAAGAATAACTCATCTGCCCGAAATCTCATCCGAAAAAAATGAAAAAGTTAAACGTGCTCGGGTGTGAGCAGTTTGAAGATTAGTGACCGAGTGAAAAGTTTGACTATTAATAAGTAATTCGATCTAATATTAAGCTAGCTTAGAGATTAAGTGTCAAAAAATTCAAAAAAAAATGCATCGAAAAAATTTAAAACAGAAAATTTTGGTACCTTTTTGAAAAACGATGCGTCTATGCTGACGGCAATGAGCTTCCTGGGTTAACGGCTGTTAGGCCTTCGCCGGGCCCACCTAGGGACTGTGCCGACTGCCAAATAGGCTGTGCCAGGAGAGTATTGTACCGACGGCCTTGTGCCGACCGTGGCCGTCGGCACAACCTATGTCGACGGCGAAAATAGCATGTGCCGACGGCCCCCTAAAAGGAACCTACCTACCAGAGCGTGTGCCGGCGATGAGCGGAGCAGCGTGACGGCGAGAGCTATAGCGGCGGCCGACGCCAACCAAAATCCGTTGCGCGACGTAGGCACACACAACACACGCATCCAAACGGACGACCACGGAAGTGGGTTCACACCGCACACCCATACATCTTGTGGAGAGGCCGGCGCACGCGCACACCGGCGCGTGGCGTGCACGAGCCTCCACTAGATCATGTGGCTATATATCGATGTGCCCTGCTGCGCACAGCGATTCTGTTGCCCCGCCCTCCCGCAACACTGCCAAGCTGATGCTGATCACTCAATTTCTTTTTAGATATGAATGTATCTACATACTGAACTATGTCTAGAATTTGTAGTATTCCTTGTTCTTGAGGCTAAATCCCACTAGCAAACTCCAACCCATAGATGCCAACACAAAACAGCAGCGTGCACGGTACGCGTCCACGTCTCGGCCGCACCGCTCTCCTAGAATAGATCAGCCACGCCGTCCGTCCGCGCTCGTGCAGCCATGCCATGCTGGGTGACTCAACCCGGGTATCAGATAGATAGGGATAGCGGCACCACCTCACCACCGCGTATTTTCCCTAGCCCATGCATGTACACGTCGCCGCCCACACCCCTTTCCGTCCTCGGCTACCGTCCAAGCCTTGTGCACAAACGCACTCCCGGCTCCAAACCGCAGCCGCAGGATGTGCCGTCTCATGGCCTCATCGGGAAGGAACCTTATCCCGCCTTGATCGGCACACCACACACTCTCCCCTAGCCGATGAACAACACACTTTGCACCCCAGCCAAAAGGCACCCACGGACACGGACCACGGCCACGGCGTGTAGGGCTGCTGGGGTACGATACGGACAGATACGGGGTAACTTGTCGTGGGTTTTGGGCGTTTTGCCAGCCAGCTTACCGCATAGCGACGAGCCGGCGGCGGCCATCAGCTCTCGCGTTTGGGCGCTGGCCACGATGGCGCCGGGGAAGGGACAAGCCCGGTGGAGGCATCGCACATCTACTGTGGCCCGGATACGGGATACGGTTCCTAGCGCCTAGTCATCGTCAGGTATCACACGACAAGGATGGATACACTCAGCCATCACCCAAGATACACTCGACACACACTTGCTCAGTGCGGCATGTGTTGCGCTGGACTCGTAGCCGAAAATCTACGAGTATCTCCTCGTTGCTGAAAAAATCCGTCTAAGCATCAGTGGGTAGCGGCAGCATAGTAATGCCCACGCCTGTGCGTCGACTGTTCCATCTTGCCGGTAAACAAATCGCCGCGACATCGAACGGCTTAAGACAGGCAGGCGTCGGGTGGCCTATCAGCGTATCGGATCTAGCGACATCGAACGATTTGTATAACCCCTCCACGACCTGCCCACCAGCGTGCAAAGATCGCTAGATTAGCAGCACGACCCAAGCATTAGTAGGAGTATATCTAGTACAGTAACGGTCAAACTATGGCTAAATTTGCTTGAAAGAATCTCACGACGAATACCAGCACAAATGTTCAAAGATTGCTAGATTACCAACAGGACGGAACTATTAGCTTCTGGTCGAATGGTCCAAACTATATCAAAAAATAAGACATCCCGTTCCCCTGATGTCGCTTCACACGCATTAGGGGAAACCCTTGCCGCCTGAGCCTCATCGATCCGTCCGCCAAAGGTGATGGGCATGATCTCTCCCACACAACGCTGGTGGCGTGCTCTCCTGTGTGGGGCGGGTACTGGAAACAGCCGGTCATGATTGAGGTCACGGTGCAGGTCGTTGAAGACATCGCTCTTGCTCGGTCGAGGAGGATGCCGCTTTGTGCTTGGAGTCTCGTACGCTCTTCCTCTTCGTGGAAAAGGAGTGGATTCGCCGACGGTAGTGCAACCGCCGACATGATGTGACGGGAGGGTGGTGAGAGTGAAGGGGAGAGTTAGAGGAGGGAGAGTGGGCGGTGAGGCGATTTTTGGCGCAAGTTACAAAGATACGCGGCGTCGTCCTCTCCTTCCCCACGTGTGCAACCAAGGCACTCAAACAGACCAGACTCCAGGGAAATGGATGATTCGGCAGTAGGCAGTAGCTCACGGGCCAGGCCTAGAGGTGCTTTTAAACCGCACTAAACATAACATGAAGATCCACCAAACAACCAATCAAACCAATTTCTACTCTCTAGAGGTTCTGCGGGCTAACAAAGGTGCCCCAAACAAATATGAAGAAGTTGTGGTTAGCCACCTGGCCAAAAATGGGAGGTCTCTTTTTACACCGCCCCCGCTCAGGGCTTCCTATCTATGAACATATGCGAATTAATAGCATAAAACCACCACTTTATAGTTCAATTTTACTAAACACCATCATCTTACATCTGCAGGGCAAAAAAACAACCACATTTTGCCAAGTATTTTACACAATGCGCTAAACATCGATTTGGAGCAAATTGACAATGAATCTGATTGGTGGGGCCCATTGCTAGGGCTGAGGTGGCATCACAGTTAGTGAAGTTTTTGATGTGGACATAGGTCCCACTTTTCAGGCTACATTCAGGGAGAGGTCAGTCTCCTTCCCGAACCTGACATCTGCCGGCCAGGCCGCCACCCTTCCCCGCCACCGGAATCGAGGACCACCGCTCCTCTTCTGCGTGGTTCTCCACCGGAAACGAGGCCATGTTTGGCCAGCGGCACCGTAGGCGCAGTCGGGGACATTCTCGTGGCCATCCCAGCCATCGGTCGCCACGTCGTTGAGGCTGAGGGCGAGAGGGAGTCGTGGACCACCGGAGGAGAGGGATTCGTGGACCGCTGAGTCATGGGGAGGGGGCTATTCCAACGACGCAACGAGAGGGAGTCGCATGCCGTGACCACCATTGCCAAGCCGTGGAGCTTCTTGAGCTCGCGGGCGACGCACATGAGACGCCCCCTCGACCCAGAGATATTTTCGGAGTGCGGTGCGTCCTCGTGTGACCGCCGCGACCATCATCTGGTTCCCCCGCCCTCCCAACGGCTAGCATCGACCATGGTCGTGTCTTCCCCCGCGACCAAGGCATGTCGGAGGTAGGGGTTGCGGCGAAGGAGAGCAAAGGCACAACGGTGGCCAGGGACGGTGGCGCTGGCCGACCATGGCACTACAGCGGTGGCCAAGCAGGCACAGGTGGCTGAAATATTTTCTATTTTTTATAGCTTATAGATTTTTTTAGATATGGGAGCCTAGCCCCGTCTTCCGGATCAAGCGATGTACACGTCCCTTCATTTATTAAAAAGTATCGGTATACATCACTAACCAGATAAGGTCGAAACATGTGTGAACCATAAGAAAATGAGGCACATGAAGAAGCTATCCATTAGCTAATCTATTAATGTGCCGCCATCTAGTAGCCTGGAAAAAAGTCATGAGCAACTGCCAGCATCCGATTGCATCTAGAAACCATATCTTCCCACAGATCTTCCGAAAGAAGGAAAGCCCAAAGCTGGATCCAATGGAAAGTACGTCTACTAACCTGCAAAAAATTGGTTCATGTTTATTTGTTAAAAACCATATCATTGCTAGTTATCCAAATAGACTAACAAAGAGCCAATACGAATCTTATCTTTGTCACTCTTTGTCACACCATATAACTAATTACCAAATATATCAGTAATATTAGTTGGCGGTGGAATATGATAAGCAAAATAGACAATAGGCCAAATGATTTCTGCCAATAGATTATTTTTTTAGTTGGACTGGTATGTTGGTCCCTATTCACTTGCTCCGATTTCTGCCACGTTAGGCTTATAGGTGGGTCTCACCCGTCAGAAACTGTGTTAAATCCTAATCTGCCCATGTTTAGAGCATTCCGTAAAAATGACAAAATGTGGTAATTTTTTATCACGTAAAGTGGTGGTCTTTGATAAATTTAAACTGTAAAGTGGTAGTTGTATTCTATTAACTCCAACATAAGCCTTTAATTAACAATTGCTAGTGATGCATGCTTATGATCTTGACATTTTGTGTAGCTGGTTAGCGCATCGATCTGCCCAAGTTTATTAGAGCATGTCTAACAGGCCCCGTATAACCCGCCCACCCCGTAAAATTCCGGCGACATACGGGGCAGGCGCGGTTCGGGCCGTCTAGCAGGCCCCGTATTCGGGCCGCCCCGTTTCGGCGGAATACGGGGCCCAGGAAATCGGCCCCTTCGCCCCGTACATATAGTGGGCGCAGGTGCGAGTGAGGGGTTAACCCCTCACTCGCAACCCTAGCTCCGCCGCGCGCCGCCGCCTCCTCCTCCCGCTCCGGCGAGCAATTAGCCGCTCCCCGCGCCGCATTCCACCCCCAAGCTAGGATGGACTCCCGCCGCCGCAGTGAGGCCTCGCCGGCGAGCGGATCGAAGCGATCCCGCTCGCCGGACACCGTCGAGGAAGCGTGGCGGCGGCAATGCAGAAATCCGCCGCCGGCAGCCGTCGCGCGGCTCTGCAAGTACACCGGCGCCGCGTCCGTCCCGGAAAAGCTAATCGACTTCGCGCGGGGCGGCGCCGGTTCATCGAGGATCCGCCGATGAAGCCGATGAGCGGGCTCAAGCTCGACGAGTGGCGCGCCGACCGGGAGCGCCGCCGCTGGGCGAAGGAGGCTTGGAGCAGCGGGAGCACCGGCGCTAGAAGAGCTCCGCTCGCCGGCGATGACGAGGAGGCCCCCGACTTGTTGAAGGAGCTACGGCAGTTCCTGAAGGACGACGCCAAGAGGAAGAGGGCGGTCGAGGAAGAGGTGGCGGCGGCCATCGCCGCCGCGAAGGAGGCGGAGTTGCGGGAGGCGGAGGCGGAGGCGGACTCGTACCTAGTCGACATCCCCGAGTAGGATCGCGCATTCTGGATGTAGAATCAATGAAATCCGTAGTATGATCAATGAAATCCGTAGTATGATCATTGAAATCGAACTTCCCGGGGTTTTTATTTTTGAAAATACGGGGCGAAATACGGGTTCTGCTAGACGGAATGGCTCTTTCGTTGCCAACTTTTCGATACGGGGCGAAAAAGCAGCCAGATACGGGGCAGAAAAGTAAGGGGCCTGTTAGACATGCTCTTAGAGCATCTCCAGTCGCGTCCCCCAAACCGTCCCCCAAAGCGCGCCGGATTGAGCGTTTGGGGGACGTGTTTTGTTCGTGCCGCGTTTGGGGGACGTCGCTCCCCAGCCGCGTCCCCCAAACGCCGCCCCCAATCGAGAAATTCAAATAGATGCATTCAAAAGAGATCGTTCCCGCCGGTTCGTCGCGATCGGAGTAGCGGCGATCGATCAAAGTGCATCGGGCGCGCGATCATATTACGGACCGGTGGTGCATGCAAATTAGAAGAAGGGGTTGGTCGACGGCGTCGTGTCCCGAGTCGACGCAGGCCCGTCGAGCACGACGACCTCGTCGCGATCCGCCTCGTTCTCGTGCATGGTGCGTCCGCTCCGTCGCCGACGCGGAGGCCGACGCAGGTGTAGCGAGAGAAGACGCGTCGGCCTGCTCTTGCTGCGCTGCCGCCGCCGCCGATGCCGATGCCGCCGCCGGGGCCGCCGCGTCCGCCGCCGCCATTTTGGCTTCGATGTCGTCGAGGATCCGGCCTTTGAAGAAGTTGTGCGCCGCTCGCGTCCGGGGAGACATTCCCTCTGCCGACGTTCTCGGCAGGGACATGTCGTCCCTGCGTTTCTTGAGCTCCAGCCTTCTCCTCTTGCCTCTTGAGCAGCTCGGCCCACCTTTGGTCGGCCTTCTTGTCGCGGGAGATAAAGGTCGAGGAGACGTCGGCGAGGCATTTCGTGATCGACGCCTGCGTCTTCTCGGACGACGCAGCGCCGGCCAAGGCGGCCTTGGCAGCCTTGTTGCCGATGAGGACGCCCCGCCGACGTTGCCGGCGACGCGTCCGGATCAATGGCGTCCTTCCCTTGGACAACGATAGGCGCGTCAACTTCCATTTCTCATTCACTTTGAGCTTGCCATAGCAATGCGTCGGCGCGAACGGCTCTGTGACCATCCGAGTACTTGGCGTACAATTCCATAGCCCGATCAAACTAACCAAAGAAAGCGAGAGTCATTTCATCGAACACAATGTGGGCGCTACGGATTATGGAAGAAACGAGTGGTACCTGGTTGGCCGACGTCGGCGCCGGCTGTCGCCTCCGGTCTCTAAGTCGTGATGGTACCCATGGAAGGAGTTCACCGACGCCTCGGATGATGGCCCATCGCGTCGACATTGCCTTCTCGGCTCCTCTTCATTGGCACTTTCCGGTAGTCGCCGTTGATCGGCTTGCGCTCATCGAACTCGGCCTTGATCCTCGCCCAATACTTCCCGCCTTTTTGGTTGGCGCCGATGATGGAGTCATGGCTCACCGTCGCCCACGACTCGCAGAGACAAAGATCTTCCAGAACCGTCCACTTCGGGCCTCGTGTGCCCGACGCCTTCTTCTTCTTCTTCTTCTTCGTCCTCACGCCGTCCGCGTCTACCTCCACGAGATCATCGTCACCGGCACCCTCGTCGTCCTCTTCCTCGTAGCCCTCTTCGTCGCCGCCCTCTTCGTCCTCAACGTCGTCCTCCTCGTCGTCCTCCACCCCGTCCTCTTCCTCGTCGTCCTCCTCCTCAACCCCGTCGTCCTCCTCAGCACCGGCGCCGTCGTATTCGAGCGGACCCCTGCGGCCGGTGAAAGGGCCGCCGTCCGGACCGGGTCCGGCTCGCGTTGCTCGTACGCCGGGGAGTAGAGGTTGTTGGGGTTGAAGCCGCCGTGCGGCAGCGCATCCCGGTAGTGCGGCGACAAGTTAGGCGTCACGCACCGGGAGTGGCGGAGGGGCCGTCGTTGTAGAAGGCGGCTTGCGACGAGAGAAGACTCCGGAACGTACACCGGCACGTTCGTACTATATGGGCTCGCGTTGGTGGCGGCGATACACCCGGCGATTATGCGTTGGTGCGGCGCGCCGCCGGAGCCTTCTTCTCCAGCTCCGCCGCCCTCCGTCCTTTCCGGCTCCGCCGTCGATAGCTTCCGGCGCAGAGCAATCTTGCCGCCATTCATCTTCGGTCATGCCTTCGGGCTTCTTCGTCGCAGCCGGCGCCTTCCGCGGCTTCGCGAGCAGCGCTTTCGCCCCTATCGTCGCATTGCCCGGCGGCTTCTTGGCCGCTTTCTTCGCCATCTTTTGGGGGCTGTCGGCGGCGCCATGGAATGGGGAGAGGGTAGCGGCGGCGGCGGGTGCACGGCGGGAGGGAGAAAGAAATCGGCGGGATAGGAGAAATGAATCGGCGGCAGGATATGTTTTGGGAGGCCTGTGCGCGGCGGTATAGGCGCGATTTGGCGGGAGCGGCGGGATTTGGCGGGAGTGTGAGACGAATTTTCCCTGTGCCGGCGACGGGTCGGGCCCGCGTCGGTTGGCCTCGCTTTCGTTGTGTCCGGCGTCCCGGTGCGTCCCTGTGGGACAGGGACGGGCTCGGGCGCCCGGACACCGTATCGGGGCGCGCCGGACAAAAAAGGGCTTTGGGGGACGCGGCTGGAACGCTTTTTTTGTCCGGCGCGCCCCAAATCGCTTTGGGGGACGGTTTGGGGGACGCGACTGGAGATGCTCTTACTGGGTTTGAGTATTGACCTCTTCAGTCCAATATACATCGCCATGTCGTGCAAATCGATGCTTGAATCTTGGACCATCCAGTCTCCCGTCTCCGCATCTGGCGAGTTCTTCAAGAATTGTGTAATGGGCCCGATATTTTGACTCGGGATGTGATGTCGCTAGGGACGGGGATTGTCTACTCTGGCCGGGACACGAGCCGTACGTAGATCGCGTCAAACCTTTAGCTGCAGGTTGGTTGGATCCAGATTCAGTATAACCTTGGAGTGCAGCTTAACGTTTGCGTAATTAAGCTTATTGATGCTCATTCAATGGCGTAATAAGTGTTGCGCCATGTAGCGATCGATCGACAGCGATCTCAATTTCCATGCTAGCTTGGCGCTACTCACACCATGCCTGGGTCGCCATGTCGCCATCCATAAACTGCAGCTGGGATCGAGGATTCAACGAAATTACTATCCGGCAATAAGTTCGTCCAACTCGCAACGTGCGCTTTGCCGGCTGCCACTAATTTTGAGTTCTTGTCCGAGGCGATGGCGGCAGGCACGCGTACCCATCCTTAGAACATCGTCGAGTGGTGAGTAAACGAGTGTTGACGAGTAGCCCGACGGCGGAGGATCGTATATATGGAGGAGAATATTGAGCACGTGGTGACGTGACGTTTAGTTCCTTTTTTGCCGAAAATTCAAGCCACTTGGGGAGTGACAACAACATCGATAGCCCAGTTTAGCTGTGAACTACAAGAAAAATTGAGCAAGTTGCACACCGGTTTGAGTGGACACACTGACAATTTGTGCATTTCCTAGTCCTACTACAATCAACGGAACCTACGAAGGGAGTAGCAGGAACCTAGCTAATCAGAGCGTGTGCTGGCCGCAAGCCGAGCGGCGTGACGGCAAGAGCTAGCGGCGGCCGACGCTGGGACAAAATCCGTTGCGCCCCGCAGGCATACACACGCATCAAAGATGACGGCTAAGATGGGGGCTCTCACTTTCTCTCTTCCCTTCTCTCTCTCGTCCCAGCAACTTGAGAATTTTCCGTGTGACTCTGGATGATAAGGGGTTACCAAATCTTCTCAGTAAGCGATAGGATCTCAATAAGCGATAGGGATAGTGATGAACACACGATGAACACAGCGAAGATACACGATGATGAAGTGGATGATAACTTGTATGACGCTGACGAGTCTCTCGATCGATCCGTGTCGCCAATGCAACAACTCTCAACGATGCAAGATATTCGCAACTCCACACACTTGCGCACGTAGCCGCCGACCACGAAGTGGTAAGTACCAACCGTCTAATTCCCAATGGAACAACAGATCACGCAAGATTTTCAGCAGTAAAACACCAGATCGATGCGAATTGGTGTATAGATTCAATAGAGTTGCTAAGCAATTAACTATGAAATAGGGTTTATCTTAAACGTGGTCTAAAACTATTATGGGGGCGTCCTGGGCACTTATATAGGGGTTCAGGACGACAAGAAAATACAATAATAACCGACCCATATCGGGGTCTAGTCGAGACTGACTCGGACACGGACGGCCTGGGGGCCGGTCGACTGGGCCAGGGACCGGCCTGTGACCGGGCCACCGGGGTGACATACAGAACACCCTCCCGGTTGGCACCAGGGCAGGATCCGGCGGTTGCCGGGCTCACCCGTCGTGGGGTCCGGTTTGACCGGACGTGGGGCCGGGCCGGCCGGCGTGGCGCCGGCCTGGACGTCTTCTTCCTCCCTCGCGCATGCCTCCCTCTCCTCCCTCACACGTTCATGGGATGTCTTCTTGTCCAGCTTCATGTCCAGCTCCATGTTCAGCTTCACGTCCAGCTGCTCCTCTTCTCCTCGTGCGATGATTGATCCATCTTCGTACCTGATCATACATAAGTAAAAGGACTTAGGCAGTTGTTGCTGTCAAAAACCCACCGGCGAGCAGCGACGGGCAACACCGTAGAGCCGGGAGGCTCCCAGGACTGCGGTGGACCCTGGTCCCTCGGGCAACGGCCCGCAATGCCTCTGGCACACGTCCTGGTGTTTGCGAGGGCGTGCCACCTGACCTATACCTGGTCGGGAAGGTGATGGATTGCTTCGATTAGTTTCTCTGCATGGCAAACACGTAAACATTAAATACGAGCCCCGATCGGCTCTTAGGTTGCCTACGCGGATCGGCTCAAAGAGCCGGTTGCCCCATGGTTCATGTTAGATTTATAATGACATGGGGATCATGCTATATCAATATCAAGCTAAACTAATCTACGATAGTTTGGGGTTTTCACCGCATAATCGGAACATCCTACGCGTAGTTGAGCCTAGCAGATACGTAAGATGATGGAAAACCAGCCCTAAAGAGGCCTAAAAACCAACATGAAGTTGATCCCCGGAACAATCCCTCTAGGGCTTAATAAACCACACCTTACGCACTACCGGATCGTTCAACCCGTTTATAAGGCCTAACCATGCGGATATCAAACCAATCCTTGAAGAACAAGGAGCAACTATAACGGATTAGATCTACTAAATACAGAACAAGCAAGATGCTGCCCTTACACCTAAAAATAGGTGTAAGGGCAGCTAGATATCGAGGGGTAGCGTAGCTAAGCAAGTACATCATGAAAGCATCGACGTCAGCCCCAAAACATCTACGATAAGGGTGTTGCTCGCCATCAAAAGGGCTTCAGCACGAGCAACACCAACAACGAATAAACGAATACTGCCTAGATCGCAAGATGCGATCTAGGCAGCATGTTGCTTACCCGGGAGAAACCCTCGAAACAAGGGGTGGCGATGCGCCTAGATTGATTTGTTGTGAACGTGATCGTCCTCCTTCTCAAAAACCCTAGATACATATTTATAGTCCGTAGACTTTCTAATTTAGGAATAAACCCAACTGTGTACGAGCTAAACTCTATATCTTAATTCTAACCGACACGTAACCTACTATAATTTACAGATACACGGGCAATCTAGCCCAATTTCCCGCACAAAGCCGGTTCAGAGACACTTCAATATACATGTCTTCTAAGCCCATCTTCGGTCACGGCCCACCTCCTGCTCTGGCTAAATTCCGGTGATAACACATGCCCCCCTGGTTTTGGCAATGATAATTTCAAAACCACTTTGTTTTTCTTCGTAGGGTCACGTCGTGGCAGAGCAGAACTGTCGCAGTATCCTTCATCATGATGCCTTGCCTTCTCAACTTCTCTGCACGATTTGACAGTTCTTTGGCACCACTTCATCGGAAACCGCTGTAACATTAACTCTCCACTATATCCCTTTATTTAACCGCGCCGAGCAGTTCGCTTCTTCATCCCCCTGCTCAGTACTAGCCACCGAAAAGCCCTCCTCCACACCATGGACTCATCCTCCTCCTCTGCTTCATCGGCTCTCTCCTTCCAGTCCTCTTCCTCGAGTGAGCCGATCCCAGAGTACAACCAGATGGAGGCGTACAATAGGCGCGCCCCCAAGCATTGGGATAAGCAGGAGTGGGACTTCGACTTCGTGCCAGATGGCCCACCCGAGGCCCTCGTCGGGTCAGATGGTGATTTGCCCCTGACTGACGGGGAGGACGACCTCCGATTCCTCGTCGACGGGGAACTGGAGGCGGAGAGTGAGGATGACCTCTTCTCCTGGGGTAGCTTCACCTCCTCCGATGAAGAGGAAGAAGAGGAGGACGACATCTACTCCGACGAAGAGGAGGAAGAGGAGGACGACACCTCCTCCGACGAGCCGCCGGCGAAGCGCTTCCACGGCTGGGCCTGGTCAGATGACGATGAAGACGACGATGATGAGGAGGAAGAAGCCCCTGTTGAGGGCTATGGCAGCAGCGATGAGGAGCTCGCCAGCAGCAGCACCGACGGCGGCTACAACGGCGACGACGAGGACAGCGACAACCCTTAGAGTAGGGACTACTAGCATAGGACTAGTAGTAGCAATATGTTCTCCTTTTGTTCCTCCTTTCCTGAGCAATCGGCTCCTCTTTGTAAGAAATCCCCTTTTAAATCAATGAAGAAGGATCCCATGCTTAATTCTCCCGATTATCAGCTAAATCATTGCTCAAAAAACCGATGGCAATACATCGGTCTTTACTCAAAACCAGTCCCACAATCAAATGGTGCCCTGATACTTGCTTATGACAATTGTTCCTCTATAGTCGATGGCTCCGCATCGGCTTTTCAGTCCTAAAGTCGATGTCAGTGCATCGGCTATGCTTTTGTTTAGATTTTTTTTTACTGGCCGATTCATGCATCGGCCCCCATATTCCACTGCTCATCACCCCATACTTGGGAAGAATTTTTTTTTTATTTTTTTTACCGGCCGATTTCGTGCATCGGCCTCCATATTTTACTGCCCATCATCCCACATACTTGGGAAATACTTCTTGAGATGCTGGCCATTGACGGCCACTGGGAACTTCACACCATCCAACTGCTCGAGCATGTATGCATTGCCTTTTAGGACTTGGTCGACTCTCTACGGCTCGTGCCAATTTGGAGACCATTTACCATACGCCTTGTCCTTAGTCCCCAACGGCAATACAGCTTCCCATACCAGATCACCAACGTGGAACTCCTTTGGCTTCACCTTCTTATTATATGCACGAGCCACCTTGGCCTTGTTCTCCTTAATTTTCTCAAGTGACCAAAGTCTAAGTTCCGTCGGATCCTCAACGCTATCACTCATCAGGGCTGCATATTCTTCAGCTTGTTAAGTCATTCTGAAACGTGACACGTCTCGACCCGGCCGTGATCTCCCAGGGTAACACGGCTTCTTGTCCGTAGACCAGATGGTATGGCGAAGTTTTTACCGCCCCATGACATGACATGCGATAAGCCCACAAAGCCTCCGATAATACCTCGTGCCAACGCCTAGGATGCTCGTCGATTTTCCTCTTAATCAACTTGATAAGGCTCTTGTTGGACGCTTCAGCCTGCCCATTTGCTTGAGCATAATATGGAGACGATCGGATCAGCTTAATTCCCATGCCTTCGCAGAACTCTCTAAACTCGCGAGAAATGAAGACCGAACCTCCATCGGTCGTGATAGTCTGGGGAACCCCGAATCTATGAATGACATGCTCCTTCACAAAATTGATGACATCTTTCGATGCCACTGACTTCATAGGGACAGCCTCCACCCATTTAGTAAAATAATCTGTAATGGCCAGGATCCACTCGTGGCCTTTGCTCGATGCAGGATGGATTTTGCCGATCATGTCCATGCCCCATCCTCGAAATGGCCAAGGCTTGATGATGGGGTTCATTGCTGATGCGGGTACCATCTGAATGCTCCCAAACTTCTGACATGCTTGACACCCTTTATAGTAGTTAAAACAGTCCTCAAGCATGGTGGGCCAATAAAACCCTGATCGCCTGATCAACCACTTCATCTTATGAGCCGATTGATGAGTTCCACAGGCGCCTTCATGTACCTCGTGTAAGAGCCGATTTGCCTCGGCTGTTCCAAAACATTTGAGAAGTAACCCTTCCAAGGTCCTGTAGAACATGTCATCCCCAATAAGGACATACTTCATGGCCTTGTACCTTATCCGTTTAGGTGCCCCCCGAGCCGAATCTTTCAAGTAATTGAAGATATCGGCTCTCCGATCATCCGGTTCCATGAATCGTACCTGGACATCGGCTCCATCTACTATGTCCTTGTAGCCTGACGCCATCTGTGCGAGATCGTTTGCCTCTATATTCTGCGACCTCGGGACCCAGTTGAAGTTTATGTACCGAAATTGTGCCATCAGCTCACGGCATTGCATCCATAATGGGAAAAGCGACCCGCTCTCACATTTATATTCGTCAATGAGCTGGGAAATCACTAACTTTGAGTCGCCAAAAAGTTCCACTGCTTCTGCCCCGGCTTCAATTAGCAACTCCATCCCCTTACGTACCGCTTCATACTCAGCAACATTATTGGTGCAAGGGGTAGATAGCCTGATGGAGAAGGTGTAGGTTGCCCCCCGGGGCGACACGAGTAGAATACCGATGCCGCAACCATCATCGCAAACTGATCCATCGAAAAACATGGCCCATGCACGTATAGACAGTGTCTGCTATATCGGTGTTGATTCGCTCGACGATCAGATCGGCCAAGGCCTGTCCTTTGACTGCTTTCGCAGGTTGATACCGGAGGTCCAATTCCGATAATGCAAACATCCACTTACCGAGTCGGCCTTTCAACACAGGAGCCGAAAGCATGTGCTTGATGACGTCTGATTTGCAGATGATGACGATTTCTGCTGTCAGAAACATGTGACGAAGCTTGGTGCAGGTAAAAAATAGGCAGAGGCACAATTTCTCGATCTCAGGGTACCTCGTCTCTGCATCCAACATCCTTCTGCTGAGGTAGAAAGCGACTCTTTCCATACCATCATAAATTTGCACTACCACTGAGGCGATGGAAGTATCGGCTACTGACAGGTAAATGTAGAATGGCCTGTCTTGCCGGGGCAGAACCAACACGGGTGGCTTCGTTAGATATTCTTTAATCTCATCAAACGCTCGTCGTTGCTCGCCCCCGGTGAAACTCCTCATCAGGGTTTGATTTTTACCAATCCCATGAACGGCTCAATTCGTCCTGACAGATTAGAGATGAACCTTCTGACGAAATTGATTTTGCCGATGAGACTTTGGAGTTCCTTCTTGGTGGTAGGTGGCTTCATTGTTCGTACTGCATCTTGACTTTTTAGGCCGATCTCAATTCCACGCTCATGTACTAGGAAGCCCAGGAATTGACCGGCCGTCACACCAAAGGCACACTTCTTTGGATTCATTCTTAGTCCGAACTTTCTAGTTCGGTCCAGGATGCGTCGCAAATCCTCCAGGTGTCCCTCCACTGAGACAGACTTGACCACAACGTCATCAATGTAGATTTCCACCAACTTGCCGATCAGATCATGAAATATGTAATTCATGGCTCGCTGGTACGTTGCACCGGCGTTCTTCAGCCGAAATGTCATGACCACATACTCGAACAAGCCCACCGAACCTGGTACTCTGAAGGCAGTCTTGTGTATATCTTCTGGAGCCATGAAAATTTGGTTGTAACCGGCATTGCCATCCATGAAGCTTAAAACCTTATGACCAGCCGCTGCATTGATCAACGTTTCGGCTACCGGCATAGGGTGCATTGATCAACGTTTCGGCTACCGGCATAGGGTACTCATCCTTCGGAGTGGCTCTGTTGAGATCGCGAAAATCTATGGCGACGCGCCATCGGCCGTCCTTCTTCTCTACAGGTACGATGCTAGATATCCACTCGGCATACCTGCATGGCCTGATGAACCCGGCGCTCAACATCTTCTCAATCTCCTTCTTGACTTCTTCTAGAATTTCGGCCTTCATCCGCCGTGCTCGCTGCTGGAACGGCCGAAATCCTTTCTTAAGATGAGCCGATGCTCAATGATGCTCATGTCCAACCCGGGCATCTCTGTATAATCCCAGGCAAAACAGTCTGGGTATTCTTTCAACAAAGCTATCATCAGGCCCCTCAGATGCGGATCCAACTTTTTGCTGATAAATGTAGGTCGTGGCTTATCCCCAGGACCAATGTCAATCTCTTCTAGCTCATCAGCCGATGTAAACCCATACCCTAGCTTTCCGTCGCCTGCTAGATCGATGTTGAACACAGGCACAACGTATGGCGAGGATAATTTTGGCCGATTGCTGGAATCCGCCTCCATGTTGATTGGATTGCTCAATGAAGGTTTACAACTTATTGGTGCTCCCCTACACGAGGGAGTCTTCCTACCACGACTACGTGACATGCTTGAGGTGAGATCCTCGCTTTTTATTTTTTGGGGCCGATCACAGGGATCGGCCTTGCCACGTATGTCGATGGATGTTGCTCTTTCTACTCTATCAGGCCGGTGGATAAGACCAGCCTCACCCCGTTTTTTGTCACCTCGATGCGATCACAGCCGTCCAAACTGACTCCAGAGAGCGGCTCTTGGTCTTCCGAGTCCCATATGTTCATGCCGGCTATTGAGACCTCGATCGAGTCATCTGCATGCACGACTTCCACGTCGTCTCCATCCCATTGTATCAGGCATTGGTGCATTGTAGATGGAATGCAGCAGTTGGCGTGAATCCAATCCCTCCCTAGCAGGACAGCGTAGGTGCTCTTGCTGTCGACGATGAAGAACGTTGTTGGGATGGTCTTTCGGCCTACGGTTAGATCCACGTTCAAGACGCCTTGCGTCCCTGATGCTTGGCCGTTGAAGTCGTTTAGTGTGACGTTGGTCTTGATCAAGTCTGCGCTAGAACGTCCCAAACGCCGTAGCATGGAATATGGCATTATATTGACTGCCGCTCCCGTGTCAACCAACATCTTGCCGACAGGCTGCCCATTGATATAACCTTTTAGGTACAGGGCCTTCATGTGTTTGTAGCCCTTCTCCCGTGGCTTTTCAAAGATGACTGGTCGTGGGCCGCAGTCAAACTGCGCTATCGGCACTTCTTCAATTCCTGGCGGACGGAACTCCGACGGGAGTATGAACACCATGTTTGTGCTAGCCGATGTATCTACATCGGCTTTTGCTTGCTTGGGGCGCCACACTTTATTTGGTAGACGACCCTCCTCGTCCAACGTCTGCTGAATTTTCACGGCCAGATCGGGCCGCGCTTTCCTCAACGTGTGCAAGTACTGCGCTTCGGCTTGCTCCAGGCTACGTAGCCGCTGAACCCTACGCTTTTGGGAGTGGCCGAGTCCATCGTGGGCACCACCTTGGCCGGTGGTACCTATCCTCTTCTTCATCTTCTCGACTCATCAAAGTCTTCATCTTGAGATGACTCAGCTTGTTTGTTCCGTGGCGGGAGAGGCCCTAGACGCTTGAAAACCGAAACTTCCCTCGCATCCTTCTTCCGGCGTCTACACTCCGGCAGTTGTCGATCGTAGGCAATCGGCTCATTCCTGAATCCCAGCAGTGTTTAAAGAAGGGGCAGTCCCAGGTGTCTATCCACGTCTTCCTCGCTCCCTTGACCTCTCCTTAGCGCGGTGTTCATGTCCTTCGTCGTCTCTATCATGCCGACGGTACCTTCCATTGTCTACATCGGACCGATGATCTCTCTCGTCATCTCCGTCGTACTCGCCGACGTCGGTCATACCGATACTCATATTTGTTAAGGAGATGCGTGGAGAGTGGTCGTTGATATCGCACGCTTCTCACTTGTTCCTCGATGAGGTACCGCTCGTCATCATATCGGGGCCGGTCGCGTGGATCGGCCTCCTCTTTTTCCTTGCTGCGGGAGTGACTGTTTTCCTCTTTATCCTTGCCATGGTGGCGCACAGGCCCCACCATGTTAAAATCGAACGAGAAATCCAGTCGACGCCTCGCGGAGTGGTTGGGTTCCACCATGTTGACGCCAGGGAACGGATGTGTGTCCACTTTCATGGCAAACTGCCCAAAGAGCAGTCGGCCTTGTTCTATCGCCATTTGGATCTGCTGACGAAACCCCTTGCAGTCATTGGTGGTATGGGTGAACGAGTGATGCCATTTGCGTGACGGCCTCCCGTTCATTTCTTGTGCCTGTAGGGATTTTATGGCCTTCGGGTAACTTCAGCTGTTTTTCCTTAAGCAATAGATCGAAAATCTGCTCGGCTTTACTCAAATCGAAGTCAAACCCTTTTGCGGCCCTTGTGGTTTTACCCATTTGGCAGGACACGGGATTTGCCCCCCCCCGAGCCCATTCAGCTACGGCCTACCTCCGTGTCCGGTGCAGGATCTTCGACCTTCTTCCATCTCGACCAGGCCTACTCGGACGCTTGAGCTTGTCTTGGTACAATTCGAGGTGCCGCTGCTCATACAATGTGAGTTTCTGGACCATGTGCGACGGTGAACCGTACTCTACGTGGAAAGCCGGATCCTTGATCGGCGTTGCGAGGCCCAATGCTGCCGGATCGATCGCTTCCTTTTCGGTTAAACGAACCGAATAACATCGGTTCCTAACGGTTCCGAAACGTTGAATATATTCCCGCCACCGTTTCTCCCTCGCTTCGCCGCACTCGTGTTAGATCGGTAATGCCGGCCTCGGTAGCTTTCGAGTGATATTGCACGTGAAGCTGCTCCTCCGAGTTGCTTCCACGTCCGGACCGAGTTTGGTGGCAACGAGGTGTACCACCCAAAGGCCGATCCCGTGAGAGATTGTGCAAAAACCTCACACGTAACGGGTCCGACGCCGAAATCATGCCTAGCTGTGCCAAATATCGGCTCACGTGCTCAATTGAGCTAGACCCTTCCGCTCCATTGAATTTTGAGAATTCAGGGAGCCGATATTTGGGTGGCAGCGGGATCAAGTCATACTCGTCGGGGTACGGCTTGGAATAGCCGATTGTTTTCCTCTTCGGCAAGATGCCGAACTGATCTCTTAGGATGGTGCTGATTTGATCCATGGTATTAGCCGTAGGGACCGAGCTCTCGTGACTCGTTCCGGTGGCATATTTAGCTAGCCATGCTTGTTTATCGGCGTCTGCTCCAGGAATCCCTGTCGGTGCAATCTGGTTCGTGCGCGCCAAAGTATTGCAGTCCGGCACGTATGTGCACACGTATCCATGTGGGATCTCCTTAGGCGGCTCATATAGGAATTGGCAATCGCTAGGATCGCCTCCAACCTTGTAGACGACGTACGCCGGTGAACCTGGTGGCTCTGGCGCTGCGAGCGCGAATGGTAGCGGCGGCCTGATTTGGAGCGGTATTTCTCCCTGGTGAGTCCCTAGGGTAGGTCCTGTCGGAGAGTACTGATGCTTCATGATTTCCTGCACCACTCGGACCGCAACGCGCTCGAAAGCGTTCACCAAGCTCTCAGAATGGCGGTGTAGAGAATGAGCCACCATGTAATTAATTTCCTGGCGCAGGGCTCTGGTGCGTTCCTCTGAAGGGGTAGACAGGTCCACTTCATCAAGAACACCTTCAGGGGAGAACCCCTTCCACCTTATGCCATGTGAACGGGTCCTCATGAAGGAGCCGATGAGATCGGCTTCCAAGATGGCTTTCATCTCATCATACTTCTTCTTTTGCTCTTCAGGCAGATCTGCGTACGTGACTGGTTCGCCCACCACCTCATCCGCAACTTTTGACATGGTTGCTGCAGATGTCGACGTAGTGGCTGTAGAATGTCCCACCGGGTGTGCTAGAATGTGTTGCTGTCAAAAACCCACCGGCGAGCAGCGATGGGCAACACCGTAGAGCCGGGAGGCTCCCAGGACTGCGGTGGACCCTGGTCCCTCGGGCAACGGCCCGCAATGCCTCTGGCACACGTCCTGGTGTTTGCGAGGGCGTGCCACCCGACCTATACCTGGTCGTGAAGGTGATGGATTGCTTCGATTAGTTTCCTGCATGGCAAACACGTAAACATTAAATACGAGCCCCTATCGGCTCTTAGGTTGCCCTGCGGATCGGCTCAAAGAGCCGATTGCCCCATGGTTCATGTTAGATTTATAATGACATGGGGATCATGCTATATCAATATCAAGCTAAACTAATCTACGATAGTTTGGGGTTTTCACCGCATAATCGGAACATCCTACGCGTAGTTGAGCCTAGCAGATACGTAAGATGATGGAAAACCAACCCTAAAGAGGCCTAAAAACCAACATGAAGTTGATCCCCGGAACAATCCCTCTAGGGCTTAATAAACCACACCTTACGCACTACCGGATCGTTCAACCCGTTTATAAGGCCTAACCATGCGGATATCAAACCAATCCTTGAAGAACAAGGAGCAACTATAACGGATTAGATCTACTAAATACAGAACAAGCAAGATGCTGCCCTTACACCTAAAAATAGGTGTAAGGGCAGCTAGATATCGAGGGGTAGCGTAGCTAAGCAAGTACATCATGAAAGCATCGACGTTAGCCCCAAAACATCTACGATAAGGGTGTTGCTCGCCATCAAAAGGGCTTCAGCACGAGCAACACCAACAACGAATAAACGAATACTGCCTAGATCGAAAGATGCGATCTAGGCAGCATGTTGCTTACCCGGGAGAAACCCTCGAAACAAGGGGTGGCGATGCGCCTAGATTGATTTGTTGTGAACGTGATCGTCCTCCTTCTCAAAAACCCTAGATACATATTTATAGTCCGTAGACTTTCTAATTTAGGAATAAACCCAACTGTGTACGAGCTAAACTCTATCTCTTAATTCTAACCGACACGTAACCTACTATAATTTACAGATACACGGGCAATCTAGCCCAATTTCCCGCACAAAGCCGGTTCAGAGACACTTCAATATACATGTCTTCTAAGCCCATCTTCGGTCACGGCCCACCTCCTGCTCTGGCTAAATTCCGGTGATAACAGCAGTATAAAGTTCTCACCGATCAAAGTATCATTTATGAGTGAATTCACCTGCTCCTTAACTAACTTCGCACGAGCCCTTGTAATGGGTCCAATCCTGACTTCATTGGACTTGAGCTTCACAGCAGCATCGTCTTCATCTTGCAATGACGGAGGTAGTGGTTTGGTAGGGATGTCCTCATCATCTCCCCCCTTCAAAAGGCGTCGACCTCGATGCTCCAAGGTCTTCTCTGTCATATGGTGTCAAATCAACAAGATTGAAAGAATTACTGACATCAAACTCATCATTTGGAAGATCTATAGCATATGCATTGTCATTGATCTTGGCAAGCACTTTGTAAGGACCAGCACCACGAGGAAGCAACTTGGACTTCCGTAGCTTCGGGAACCTGTCCTTGCGAAAATGAACCCATACCATATCACCAGGCGTGAACAACATCTCCTTGCGCTTCTTGTTCACCCTTGCAGCATTGTTCTTGCCTTTCTTCCCTATTAGCTCTTTAGTTTTCACATGTATCTTCCGTACAAACTCTTCCCTCTTTGATGCCTCCATATTGACTCGCTCATGTATGGGTAGAGGCAACAAGTCAAGTGCAGTAATGGGTTTGAAACCATACACCACCTCAAACGGACACAACTCTATGGTAGAATATACCGCCCTGTTGTCGGCAAACTCCATGCGGCAAACAGTTTTCCCACTCCTTCAAGTTCTTTTTTGAAGTAAAACAGTGGGAAAGGCTCCCACTGCAATTTATATATATATAAAGCAAACTGTATAAGCATATTTACATAAAAGAAAAAAAAAGGAAGAAAGAAAGAAAGAAAAACTACACTACAGAGGCTAACCAAGAATCATAACAAACTGTGTGCTTCTTTTTCATCCTATAAGCTAGGAGTTTGAGCTCTTCCATGTAAATAGCTTTCCATCCCTGAAAACTTGCTCTCTGTCCTCTGAAGATCTTGTTGTTTCTTGTCATCCAGAGTGCCCAGGAAGCCAAGATAATAATTTCCATCGAAAAAGGTAGCTGATGGCGTGTAACACACACGTTCGTTGGGAACCCCAAGAGGAAGGTATGTTGCACACAGTAGCAAGTTTTCCCTCAGAAAGAAACCAAGGTTTATCGAACCAGGAGGAGCCAAGAAGCACGTTGAAGGTTGATGGCGGCGAGATGTAGTGCGGCGCAACACCGGAGATTCCGGCGCCAACGTGGAACCTGCACAACACAACCAAAGTACTTTGCCCCAACGAAACAGGTGAGGTTGTCAATCTCACCGGCTTGTCTGTAACAAAGGATTAGATGTATAGTGTGGATGATGATTGTTTGCAGAAAACAATGAAACAAGTATTGCGATGGGATTGTATTCGATGTAAAGAATAGGACCGGGGTCCACAGTTCACTAGAGGTGTCTCTCCCATAAGATAAATAGCATGTTGGGTGAACAAATTACGGTCGGGCAATTGACAAATAGAGAGGGCATGACAATGCACATACATGATATGATAAGTATAGTGAGATTTAATTGGGCATTACGACAAAGTACATAGACCGCTATCCGACATGCATCTATGCCAAAAAGTCCACCTTCAGGTTATCATCCGAACCCCTTCCAGTATTAAGTTGCAAACAACAGACAATTGCATTAAGTATGGTGCGTAATGTAATCAATAACTACGTCCTCGGACATAGCATCAATGTTTTATCCCTAGTGGCAACAACACATCCACAACCTTAGAACTTTCTCATCACTTGTCCCGGATTTAATGGAGGCATGAACCCACTATCGAGCATAAATACTCCCTCTTGGAGTTAAGAGTAAAAACTTGGCCGAGCCTCTACTAATAACGGAGAGCATGCAAGATCATAAACAACACATAGGTAATAGATTGATAATCAACATAACATAGTATTCTCTATCCATCGGATCCCGACAAACACAACATATAGCATTACGGATAGATGATCTTGATCATGTTAGGCAGCTCACAAGATCCGACAATGAAGCACATGAGGAGAAGACAACCATCTAGCTACTGCTATGGACCCATAGTCCGAGGGTGAACTACTCACTCATCACTCCGGAGGCGACCATGGCGGTGAAGAGTCCTCCGGGAGATGATTCCCCTCTCCGCGAGGGTGCCGGAAGCGATCTCCCGAATCCCCCGAGATGGGATTGGCGGCGGCGGCGTCTCGTAAGGTTTTCCGTATCGTGGCTCCCCGTGCACGGGGGTTTCGCGACGAAGGCTTTAAGTAGGCGGAAGGGCAGGTCAGGAGGCGACGCGAGGGGCCCACACAACAGGGCCGCGCAGCCAGGAGGTGGGCCGCGCCGCCCTGGCGTGTCGCCGCCTCGTCGCCTCACTTCGTATCCCTTTCGGTCTTCTGGAAGCTTCGTGGAAAAATAGGCCCCTGGGCGTTGATTTCGTCCAATTCCGAGAATATTTCCTTACTAGGATTTCTAAAACCAAAAACAAGCAGAAACTGACAGAATCGGCTCTTCGGCATCTCGTTAATAGGTTAGTGCCGGAAAATGCATAAATACGACATATAATGTGTATAAAACATGTAGATATCATCAATAATGTGGCATGGAACATAAGAAATTATCGATACGTCGGAGACGTATCAGTAGCTTTAAAGTATCTTTTAAATCCTAGTAAGTTTTATTTACAGAGAGGTTTCTTTGTCGACTGGGGAGATAAAGTTCCAACCTTCCTCTGCAAAGGGGCATGTCCAAAAAAGGTGATGTAGGGTTTCTTCTCTGTTACATTCCAAAGTTGCACAGTTATAAGGTTGCAAAACCATTTTCTTCCTCCCAAGCAGATTTCTTGTATTGAGTCTATCATTGAGCAGCAGCCAGAAGAAAAACTTATGCTTTGCTTGACAAGAGGATTTCCAAATCCATGAGAAGAGAGGAACCGCTGGTTGAAATCCAATTAGAGCTTTATATGCTTTTTGAGAAGAAAATTCAGAATTTCCCCAAATGTAGGACCAGATATCTTTTTCACCTGAAAGCACTCTTTCCATAGCATTTTGACAAATAACCTCCAGATCATTAAATTCATCAAAAGTTTCTTGAGACAGGGGGAGATTAAAGAGATCTTCTGTGTATTCAGTAAGGACAGCCTCCTTGACCGAGATATTTGTTTTTTTTGCAAAATGATTAGGTGTGGAAATTTTTGGTGCAGACATTGATCATTCCAGAAATCTCCCCAGAAGAACACACTCTTTCCATCTCCAAGGTTACATCTAGCCAGAGCTTTATAACTATCCAGTAATTTCAAATGTGCTCTCCCCCAAAAGGAACCCACTAATCTTTGCCCAGGAACAGCTCCAGATGCATAATATGAATTCCAAATTAAGTTCACCCATTGAGTATCTTCTCTGTTAAACAACTTATGAACATTTTTAAGGAGCAAGGATTTATTTTGCAAGTCTAGATTTAAAACTCCAAGCCCTCCTTGCTGTTTTGGTCTACAAATCTTTTTCCAAGCAACCAGAGCAGAACCTCCAGCTTGGACATCATTAGTCTTTTTCCTCCATAAACAGTGTCTCATGTATTTTTGGACATGTTCCTTAATTATAACTAGGGCATCCAGACAACACATAAAGAAAATGGGTAGAGATGCAAGAACTGATTTAACCATCAGAAGTTTTCCTCCATAATTCAGAAAATCAGCAATACCACATAATCTTCTTTGTACTCTCTGAACCATTGGCAAGAAATGTTCAATGGAAGGTTTAGTAAGTCCCAGTGACAAACCAAGGTATGTGAAAGGAAGACTCCCAGTCTGGCAGTTCAAAGTGAGTGCAAAATGGTGTAATCTCCGCTCATTTATATTGATGGGAATCATATTGGATTTACTATAATTGACTTTTAGCCCAGTAGAGGTGGCAAAGGATTGCAGGAGAGCTTTTAAGCAAATCAATTGTGTGGCATCAGCTTTACAAATTACCAGTGTGTCATCAGCATATTGGATCACAGGGAAGTCTGGGCAGGAAGGACATGCAATTGGCATGGAGACAAGACCAAGTACCAAAGCTCTATTTAGGATTGATTGCACCTTCAAGTTCTTTTTGATCATGGATCTCAACAGTTGTGACAATGTTTGGTTCACCACCTCAGTTTGACCATCAGTTTGGGGATGACAAGTAGTGCTGAAAAGTAGCTTCGTCCCCAGCTTTCTCCAAAGTGTCTTCCAGAAGTAGCTCATAAACTTCACGTCACGATCAGAAAAAATAGTCTTTGGGACTCCATGTAGATGTACAATCTCCCTGAAAAACAGGTTAGCAACATGCGACGCATCGTCGCTTTTGTGGCATGGAATAAAGTGTGACATCTTAGAAAATCTATTTAGTAGCACAAATATAGAATCATGGCCTCTCTTAGTACGCGGCAAACCCAACACAAAATCCATACTAATATCTTCCCATGGTGTAGTAGGTGCCGGTAAAGGAGTATACAAACCGTGAGGCTTCAGCTTGGACTTGGACTTGTTGCAAGTAATGCATCTCTTCACATACCTGTCCACATCCCGCCTCATCTTTGGCCAATAAAAGTGATCAGCGAGCATGAGTAGCGTCTTCTCACACCCAAAGTGACCCATCAAACCTCCAGCATGTGATTCCTGCAATAAGAGCAAACGCAAAGACGATTCTGGAACACATAGTTTGTTAGCTCTAAACAAGAACCCATCATGTATGTGATATTTCTCCCATGCTTTACCAATAGCACAAAAGCGATATGGTTCAGCCAAATCATGATCAATGGCATACAAATCACATAGTACTTCTAATCCAGGAATTTTAACATCAAGTTGAGTTAATAGCATATTTTTCCTAGACAGAGCATCAGCAACAATATTATCTTTTCCCTTCTTATGCTTAATAATGTATGGAAAAGACTCAATGAACTCAACCCACTTAGAAAGACGCCTATGCAAGGTAGATTGAGCTTTCAGATATTTCAAAGCTTCATGATCAGAATGTACGATAAAAAAATTGGCCACAAATAATGTTGCCAACCCTCAAGAACTCTAACTAAAGCATACAATTCTTTGTCATAGATAGGATAGTTCAACTTAGCACCAGAAAGTTTCTCAGAAAAATATGCAATTGGGCGACCCTCTTGCATCAACACACCACCAATTCCAATACCACTAGCATCACATTCAATCTCAAATTGCTTATTGAAATCAGGAAGTGCAAGCAATGGTGCATAAGTTAACAATCTTTTAAGTTCATCAAAAGCATGATCTTGGATGATGCCCCACTCAAATGCAACACCCTTTTTAGTCAATTGATTCGAAGGTGCAGCAATAGTACTAAAATTGGGCACAAAACGTCTATAAAACCCAGCTAGACCATGAAAACTTCTTACTTGACTCACATTCATGGGAGTAGGCCAATTTTGAATTGCTTCATTATTAGATGAATCTACCTTTACTCCATGCTTAGAGACAACATAGCCCAGAAATATGACCTTATCTTTGCAAAAAGTGCACTTCTCAAGATTACCATAGAGTTTATTATCACGCAACACTTGCAAAATATGTCGAATATGCATAGTATGATCAGATTCATTGCGGCTGTAAATGTTGGAGATATGCCCGAGAGGCAATAATAAAGTAGTTATTGTTATATCTTAGTGTTCATGATAAATGTTTACACCCCATGCTATAATTGTATTAACCGGAAACAATAATACATGTGTGTTGTGTAAACAACCAGAGTCCCTAGTAAGCCTCTTGTTAAACTAGCTTGTTGATTAATAGATGATCATGGTTTCCTGATCATGAACATTGGATGTTGTTAATAACAAGGTTATGTCATTGGGTGAATGATATAATGGACACACACCCATAATAAGCGTAGCAAAAGATCAAGTCATTAAGTTCATCTTGCTATAAGCTTTCGATACGTAGTTACCTAGTCCTTCGACCATGAGATCATGTAAATTACTTACACCGGATGGGTACTTTGATTACATCAAACGCCACTGCGTAAATGGGTGGTTATAAAGATGGGATTGAGTATTCGGAAAGTATGAGTTGAGGCATATGGATCAAGAGTGGGATTTGTCAATCTCGATGACGGATAGATATACTCTGGGCCCTCTCGCTGGAATATCATCTAATTAGCTTGCAAGCATGTGACAAGGTCACAAGAGATGACATACCACGGTACGAGTAAAGAGTACTTGTCGGTAACGAGGTTGAACTAGGTATGGAGATACCGATGATCAAACCTCGGACAAGTAAAGTATCGCGCGACAAATGGAATTGGTATCGTATGTTAATGGTTAAATCGATCACTAAGTTATCGTTGAATGTGTGGGAGCCATTATGGATCTCCAGGTCCCACTATTGGTTATTGATCGGAGAGGAGTCTCGATCATGTCCGCATAGTTCACGAACCGTAGGGTGACACGCTTAAGGTTCGATGTCGTATAAGTAGATTCGGAATATGAGTTGGCGACCGAATATTTTTTGGAGTCTCGAATGGGATACAGGACATCACGAGGAGGTCTGTAATGGTCCGGAGAATAAGATTTATATAAGGGAAGTTGATTTTACGGTTCCGGAAAAGTTTGGGATTTTTCCGGTATCGTACCGGGAATCTTCTAGAAGGTTCTGGGGGTCCCACGGTGGGGCCCACCTGTCCCGGAGGGACCAAATGGGCTAAATGGGTGGTGCACCACGTCCACATGGGCTGGGGATGCAGCCCACCATGGCCCATGCGCCCCCCTAAAGGGATAAGGCCAAATCCCTAAAATTAAGGGGGGAAACTTGGGAGGAAAGTCCCCCCCTTGGCTGTCGGCCCTAGATGAGCTGGGGGCCACCTTGGCCGACCCTTGACCCTATATATAGTGGGGAGAGGGCAGGGGGTCGGACACACCCTTTCCAAAACCCTAGCCGCCCCCTCTCTCCATCCTCCTTCCTCCTGCGCAGGCTTGGCGAAGCCCTGCAGGAATTTCTGCTCCTCCACCACCACCACGCCACCGTACTGTTGGGATTCTGAGGGGAACTACCACACCTCCGCTGCCCGCTGGAACGGGAAGAGGATGGACTTCATCGACACCGTACGTGCGACCGAGTACAAAAGTGATGTCGGATTGCAGCACCAAAACGATCGTCTACATCAACCATGAGATCTGATATCGTTAAAGCTTTGGATCTACGAGGGTTAGTTCTTATATATCTCGTTGCTCCGATCTCATAGATTAGATCTTGGATTTCCATAGATTGGATCTTGAATTTATTCGTCTTTGCGATAGAATTTTTTTGTTTTCCATGCATCGAACCCATCAGTAAATTAATATGTCGTCAAAGTACACAACCACAAACTTGCCAATAAAATCACGCAAAACATGGTTCATCAGTCTCATGAAAGTACTAGGTGCATTATTTAATCCAAAAGGCATCACTAACCACTCATATAAACCAAATTTTGTTTTAAAGGATGTTTTCCATTCATCCCTCTATTTCATCCTAATTTGATGATAACCACTACGCAAATCAATTTTAGAGAAAATAGCAGCACCACTCAATTCATCTAGCCTATCCTCTAAGTGGGGAATAGGATGATGATATCGAATAGTAATGTTGTTTATCGCTCTACAATCTACACACATGCGCCAAGTACCATATTTCTTAGGAACTAAAATAACAGGAACATCACAAGGACTAAGGCTTACGCGGATATAACCTTTGTCGAGTAGCGCTTCTACTTGTTTCTGAATTTCCTTCGTCTCTTCGGGGTTCGTCCTATATGGCGCCCTGTTGGGCAGCGAGGCGCCGGGGATCTAGTCAATTTTATGCTCAATACCACGCAATGGTGGCAAACCTGCGGGCACCTCCTCCGGGAACACATCGTTGAATTCCTGCAAAACATTAGAAACACCAAGACAAATAGGGATCATGTCGTTAGAAACCAAAACCTCACCCTTGTACATGAGCACAAGAGCCATGGTTGTAGGATCCTCACTAAATTCTCTCATATGTTCTTTGGTGGCTAGTATAACTAAGGAATTCACTCTCTCACTTTTCGTTATATCACTCACGGCATTACAATTATCTCGCCTATCTATAGATGCATCCTCCAAGTTCACATCAACTTTCTGACGAGATTCGTTGACAATCTGCTGTGGTGACATAGGCTGCAAGTTAATTTTCTTGCCCTTGAACTCCAAGTGATATGTATTGGCATGGCCATTGTGTTGCACAGAACGGTCATAGAGCCATGGCCGACCCAATATTAGGTGACACACCGTCATAGGAACCACATCAAAGTCAATGGAATCCTTATACGGTCCAATCTAAAAATCAACAGGCACCATGTGGTTTATCTTCATCTCACCATTGTCACTTAACCACTGAATATAGTATGGATGCCGGTGTGGTAGATACTTCAATTTCACATGGCACACAAATCCTTGCTTGCTAGATTGCGACAACTCCCACCATCAATAATGACCTTGCAAGCTTTATCAGGACCAACTAGTGCCTTTGTTTGGAACAAATTGCAGCGTTGAGTAGATGCACTCGGCTGTACATTAAGAGCAAGCTGTGACAAAACGATAGTGCGAGCTTCAGACGGATAAGCATCTACACCATCACTGTCATAATCATCATCTTCTGGGGCATCCAGATCAGCATCATCTCTAGTCTCATACTCATTGTCCTCATTAATGAACATGACCTTGCGGTTGGGACAATCTCTCTTGAAGTGACCCTTGCCACCACATGCATGACAAGCCATATCACGGTTACGCGTCGTAGACATGCTAGAACCACTTCCACTTGCAGCAGGTTCAGACTTCTTTGTGTTGGAAACATTGGAGACCGGCTTGCTAGACGAAGTAGGAAAAGGTGCGGGGCACGAAGATGGCGCCGGCGCCGTAGATGGGGGCGCCCTAGGCGTGTAGCGCCCAGCTCCCGTAGCACGGCCTTTGATTTGCGCTTCTTCTGCTAACTGTACCTCAGCTTCTATTGCGTGATGTAGCAGTTCATTCATAGTAGTGTAACGGTGATGACGAACAGTGCCCTTGATATTATACTTCAAACCATGAAGAAAACGATGTAATGTCATCTCAAGAGACTCACGGACACGGCCACGCTGCATAAGCATCTTCATCTCCATGAAATAAGCATCAACTGTCATAACACCTTGTCTCAAGAGGGTCAACTTATCATCTATAGATCGCAAATAATTAGTGGGAACGAAACGAGCTTGCATAATTGCCTTCATCTCGCGCCAAGTAAGAACTGGCACTTCTCCATCTTCTTGACGAGCACGTGTAACATGTAGCCATCAAATTCTGAGGAAGCCATCAAATTCTGAGGAAGCAAGCTTAATCTTCCTATCTCCAGTATAGTCATGTAGGCGCCACAACTTCTCAATTTTCAACCCCAAGTGAGGTATTCTTCAACATCAGGACCTCCATCAAATTTGGGTATTGAGAACTTTGGCTTACCCAAACCATCGTCTTGCGGTTGTGGAGGGACACGGCGGGCTCCGAGTTCAGCAAGCCACGACCACGGTTACCACGTCCAACACCACGACCAGCAGCAGCAGGTTGTTCTTCGAAATGTTCATGAACACTGCCCCTTCTTCATGTTGTTGTTGTTGTAGGGTCAGGTTCTCAACAGCTAACTGCAATGCTTGAATAGAGCGCTGAATATCTGTCACTTGTACTTGCATTGTATTGTCGGTCTCAGTAGTGGTATCAAGCTTCTCAGTGACCTTTTGAATTTCTGCAGTAAGTCCTTCGTCATGTTCGCGGAATTCACGTCACATCTCATTACGAAGAGCTTCATACTCCCTCCAAGTCATAACATCAGCTCCATCCTTCTGTTTCTGGTTAACAATTTTAGCATCACTAGAAGACATGGTTAGTAGGTTAGTGCACTAAAACAAAAATTTGTGGTGGTACTCTCACAACTCACTCAAAACTGATAAGAAGGTAAATCTTACCGCTCCAAAGTGAATTAGTATTGCTTACCACTTGGATTGACAACTACTGCACTGATGTAGCGAAACAAATATCAAGGGTATAAGAACAATCACACAACAAAGCAGGATATATGCGGGGTTGTAGGTAGGCTACCTATTTGCACCAATAACAAGCTCTAGTGCTGACCGTAGAACAACCAATGGTACTCACACAAGGCGATAAATGTGGCAATGCAACTATATGGATGAAATAGGTTGCAATGCACTCGAGAGATGCTAGCAAAGCTCAACGGGACATGCACAAGATTGCTCAACTACAGGTGCAGGAAAGTAAACTTAGGCCTTCACTTGATTCTACTAGCACTTCGCTTTTCTTTCTTTTCTTTTGATTCTCACACGCAGCACAAGGTATCTCTTTTTGTTTCTTTTCAATTTTTTTTTTTTGATTTTATGACTCAACTCCTGGTAACACGGCCAACAGATAATGCAAAGCACCAAAACCCTAATGAGCAGCCTGTCGAGCGGTAAAACTAGTCTCTTCTGGGGAAGTTCCTAGTCACTTATATCGAAAGGCTACGTCTATAGTTGGGAACAAACAAACTGTATGATATGTGTACTCGGAGCAACAAAAACCGAAAACTAGATGATATCGAAGCACAAACCCTAGACAATCTACTAGAAGGAAGAAAAAGATACGCAAAAACAACTACGAAAAACAACTAAAAATCAAAATTAGTGCAATCTAAGGGTTCTTATATAGGGGTTCAGGATGACCAGAAGTCGAGAAAATACAATAATAACCGACCCATATCGGGATCTAGTCGAGACTCACTCGGACACGGCCGGCCTGGGGGCCGGTCGACCGGGCCAGGGACCGGCCGGTCCGGTTTGGACCGGGCGAGGGACCGACCTGTGACCGGGCCACCGGGGTGACATACAGAACACCCTCCCGTTTGGCACCAGCGTAGGATCCGGCGGGCGCCGGGCTCACCCGGCGTGGGGTCCGGTTGGACCGGACGTGGGGCCAGGCCAGCTGGCGTGGCGGCCGGTCGGATCGGGCGTGGCGTCGGCCTGGACGTTGTCTTCCTCCCTCGCGCATGCCTCCCTCTCCTCCCTCGTGCGTCCGTGGGATGTCTTCTTGTCCAGCTTCATGTCCAGCCCCATGTCCAGCTTCACGTCCAGCTGCTCCTCTTCTCCTCGTGTAATGCTTGCTCGATCTTCGTACCTGATCATACATAAGTAAAAGGACTTAGATAGTATAAAGTTCTCACCGATCTAAGTATCATTTAGGAGTGAATTCACCTGCTCCTTAAGTAGCTTCGCACGAGCCCTTTTAATTGGTCCAATCCTGACTTCATTGGACTTGAGCTTCACAGCAGCATCATCTTCATCTTGCAATGACGGAGGTAGTGGTTTGGTAGGGATGTCCTGATGGGATTCGTAGCATAGAAAACAAAAAAATTCCTACCACAAGAACGAAAACACAAGCCAAGATCTAATCTAGTAGACGGTAGCAACGAGGAGATGAAGAGACTAACCCTCGAAGATCGCAAAGCTTAACGAGATTAGATCTCGGGGTGGATGTAGTCGATCACTTTCCGCTTGCAAAAGCGCTTAGAATATCTTGACGGTGCCACAATCGGGCAACACCTCCGTACTCGGTCACACGTACGGTGTTGATGAAGACGACGTCCTCCTCCCCGTTCCAGCGGGCAGCGGAAGTAGTAGATCCTCCTCGGAATCCCGGTAGCACGACGGCGTGGTGGCGGTGGTGGTGAAGAACTCCGGCAGGGCTTCGCCTATGCACTGCGGGAGTTGTATATGGAGGAGGGGCGCTAGGGTTTGGGGAGAGGGGGGTCTAGGGCGCCGGCCACTTGGGGGCTGCGGCCTAGATGGCTTTCGTGTGGCCGGCCCCTCCCCCTTGCTCCTCACTATATAGGTGGAAGCCCCAAGAGTTGTAGTCCAAGTCTTCGAATAAGACCCCAACACCAAAACTTGCCTTCGGTGGGAAACCTACTCAAGATGGGAGTCCTACTCATGGTGGGACTCCCACCTTTCCTTGAGGGGGGGTGGCCGGCCACCTTAGGTGGAGTCCACCTGGGACTCCTCCCCCTTAGGGCTGGTCGGCCATGCTAGTGGAGTCCCTCCGGGACTCCGCCTTCCATAGTGATTTCTTCCGGACTTTTCTAGAACCTTCTAGAACCTTCCATAAATGCACCGGATCATTTTTCAAACTTATAAAATGACTTCCTATATATGAATCTTATTCTCTGGACCATTCCGGAACTCCTCGTGATGTCCTGAATCCCATCTGAGACTCCGAACAAAACTTCGAAGTCCATTCCATATTCCATATCTACTTAAACGACATCAAACCTTAAGTGTGTCACCCTACGGTTCGCGAACTATGCAGACATGGTTGAGACTTCTCTCCGACCAATAACCAATAGCGGGATCCGGAGATCCATAATGGCTCCCACATATTCAACGATGACTTAGTGATCGAATGAACCATTTACATACGATACCGATTCCCTTTGTCACGCGATATTTTACTTGTCCGAGGTTTGATCATCGGTATCTCTATACCTCGTTCAACCTCGTCTCCTGACAAGTACTCTTTACTCGTACCGTGGTATGTGGTCTCTTATGAACCATTCATATGTTTGCCAACTAATTAGACGACATTCCATCGAGAGGGCCAGAGTATATCTATCCGTCATCGGAATGGACAAATCCCACTGTTGATCCATATGCCTCAACTCATACTTTCCGGATACCTAATCCCACCTTTATAACCACCCATTTACGCAGTGGCGTTTGATGTAATCAAAGTACCCTTCCAGGCATAAGTGATTTACATGATCTCATGGTCGAAAGGACTAGGTAACTATGTATCGAAAGCTTATAGCAAATGAACTTAATGACGTGATCTTATGCTACGCTTAATTGGGTGTGTCCAATACATCATTCACATAATGACATAACCTTGTTATTAATAACATCCAATGTTCATGATCACGAAACTATGATCATCTATTAATCAACAAGCTAGTTATACAAGAGGCTTACTAGGGACTCCTTGTTGTTTACATAACACACATGTATCAATGTTTCGGTTAATACAATTATAGCATGGTATATAAACATTTATCATAAACACAAAGATATATAATAACCACTTTATTATTGCCTCTTGGGCATATCTCCAACGATCTCCCACTTGCACTAGAGTCAATAATCTAGATTACATTGTAAGGTACCTAACACCCATGGCATTCTGGTGTTGGTCATGCTTTGCCCTAGGGAGAGCTTTAGTCAACGGATCTGCTACATTCAGATCAGTGTGTACTTTGCAAATCTTTACTTCTCCATCTTCGATATACTCGCGAATTGAATGAAAGCGCAGCTTGATATGCTTCAGCTTCTTGTGTGACCTTGGTTCTTGTGCATTGGCGATGGCACCCATGTTGTCACAATAAATGACTAGTGCGTCCAATGCACTAGGAACCACACCAAGCTCAACAATGAACCTCTTCATCCATACCGCTTCCGATGAAGCCTCCGAAGCCGCTATGTATTCCGATTCGTTGAAGACTTCGCCACCGTGCACTCTGCTTGGAGCTGCACCAGCCTATCGTGCAGCACCATTCAATATAAACACGTACCCAGATCGAGACTTAGAGTCATCGGGATCGGTGTTCCAAATTGCATCGGTGTAACCTGGTTACAACGAGCTCTTGGTCACCTCCATAACAAAGAAACATATCCTTAGTTCTTTTCAAGTACTTCGGGATATTCTTGACCGCTGTCCAGTGTTCCATTCCTGGATCACTTTGATATCTGCTAGTCAAACTAACAGCATGTGCTATATCCGGTCTAGTACACAGCATGGCATACATGATAGAGCCTACTGCCGAGGCATAGGGGATCTGATTCATCCTCTCTCTTTCTTCCGCCGTATCCGGACCTTGAGTCTTACTCAAGACCTTACCTGGCAACATCGGTAAGAATCCTTTCTTACTTTCATCCATTCTAAACTTCTTTAGAATCTTGTCCAGGTATGTACTCTGTGAAAGCCCTATTAGGCGTCTTGATCTATCTCTATAAATCTTGATGCCTAAAATGTACGCTGCTTCACCAAGGTCCTTCACTTGAAAAACACTTATTCAAATAACCTTTTACACTCGCTTAATAGTTCTATATCATTCCCAATCAATAATATGTCATCTACATATAATATCGGGAATGCTACGAGCTCCCACTCACTTTCTTGTAAATACAGGCCTCTCCATGACACTCGTATAAACCCGAAGTCTTTGATCACCTTATCAAAGCGTCGGTTCCAACTCTGGATGCTTGCTTCAGTCCATAAATGGAACGCTGAAGTTTGCACACCTTGTCAGCATTTTTAGGATCGACAAAACCTTTGGGTTGTACCATATACAACTCTCCCTCAATGTCACCATTAAGGAACGCCGTTTTGACATCCATCTGCCAAATCTCATAATCGAAAAATGCAGCTATTGCTAACAAAATCCTCAAAGACTTTAGCTTCGCTACAGGTGAGAAAGTCTCATCGTAGTCAACACCTTGAATTTGTCGGAAACCCTTTGCGACAAGTCGAGCTTTATAGACAGTAACATTACCATCAGCATTTGTTTTTCTCTTGAAGATCCATTTATTCTCGACAGCCTTTCGGCTATCAGGTAAGTCTACCAAAGTCCACACTTTGATCCCATTTCGGATTTCATGGTTTCTTGCCATTTGTTGGAATCTGGGCTCATCATCGCTTCTTCATACGTCGCAGGGTCCTCATCATTGTTGTCCACAATCATGACATTTAGACAAGGATCATACCAGTCAGGAGTGGTACGTTTGTTGCGGTCAGAAACCCACCGGCGGGCAGCGACGGGCAACACCGTAGAGCCGGGAACAACTCAGGGCTGCGGC
>NC_061513.1:299939681-300002101 GCF_022539505.1 Lolium rigidum
ACTAGATTTGGATGCTAGCAGCGAGAAGCAGATTTCTTTCTTTGTCACGAATGCTGGGCCTAATTCTACTGTAGGTAACTCAGAAAATTATGCCAATTTACGTGAGTGATCCTCAGATATGTACGCAACTTTCATTCAATTTGGGCATTTTCATTTGAGCAAGTCTGGTGCTACTTTAAAATTCGTCTTTACGAACTGTTCTGTTTTGACAGATTCTGCCTTTTATTTCGCATTGCCTCTTTTGCTATGTTGGATGAATTTCTTTGTTCCATTAATGTCCAGTAGCTTTGTGCAATGTCCAGAAGTGTTAAGAATGATTATGTCACCTCTGAACATGTAAATTTTTATTGTGCACTAACCCTCTAATGAGTTGTTTTGAGTTTGGTGTGGAGGAAGTTTTCAAGGATCAAGAGAGGAGATGATGCAATATGATCAAGGAGAGTGAAAGCTCTAAGCTTGGGGATGCCCGGTGGTTCACCCCTGCATATTTTAAGAAGACTCAAGCGTCTAAGCTTGGGGATGCCCAAGGCATCCCCTTCTTCATCGACAACATTATCGGGTTCCTCCCCTGAAACTATATTTTTATTCCATCACATCTTATGTGCTTTGCTTGGAGCGTCGGTTTGTTTTTGTTTTTGTTTTTGTTTGAATAAAATGGATCCTAGCATTCATTGTGTGGGAGAGAGACACGCTCAGTTGTTGCATATGGACAAATATGTCCTTAGGCTTTACTCATAGTATTCATGGTGAAGGTTGAATCTTCTTCGTTAAATTGTTATATGGTTGGAATCGGGAAATGCTACATGTAGTAATTCTAAAATGTCTTGAATAATTTGATACTTGGCAATTGTTGTGCTCATGTTTAAGCTCTTGCATCATATACTTTGCACCCATTAATGAAGAAATACATAGAGCTTGCTAAAATTTGGTTTGCATATTTGGTCTCTCTAAAGTCTAGATAATTTCTAGTATTGAGTTTTGAACAACAAGGAAGACGGTGTAGAGTCTTATAATGTTTACAATATGTCTTTTATGTGAGTTTTGCTGCACGGTTCATCCTTGTGTTTGTTTCAAATAACCTTGCTAGCCTAAACCTTGTATCGAGAGGGAATACTTCTCATGCATCCAAAATCCTTGAGCCAACCACTATGCCATTTGTGTCCACCATACCTACCTACTACATGGTATTTCTTCAGCCATTCCAAAGTAAATTGCTTGAGTGCTACCTTTAAATTTCCATCATTCGCCTTTGCAATATATAGCTCATGGGACAAAATAGCTTAAAAACTATTGTGGTATTGAATATGTACTTATGCACTTTATCTCTTATTAAGTTGCTTGTTGTGCGATAACCATGTTCACGGGGACGCCATCAACTATCTTTGTTGAATATCATGTGAGTTGCTATGCATGTCCGTCTTGTCCGAAGTAAGGGAGATTTACCACTCATTTAATGGTTAGAGCATGCATAATGTTAGAGAAGAACATTGGGCCGCTAACTAAAGCCATGAATCATGGTGGAAGTTTCAGTTTTGGACATATATCCTCAATCTCATATGAGAACATTAATTGTTGCTACATGCTTATGCATTAAAGAGGAGTCCATTATCTGTTGTCTATGTTGTCCCGGTATGGATGTCTAAGTTGAGAATAATCAAAAGCGAGAAATCCAAATGCGAGCTTTCTCCTTAGACCTTTGTACAGGCGGCATAGAGGTACCCCTTTGTGACACTTGGTTAAAACATGTGTCTTGCAATGATAATCCTGGTAATCCGAGCTAATTAGGACAAGGTGCGGGCACTATTAGTATACTATGCATGAGGCTTGCAACTTGTAAGATATAATTTACATGATACTGTTGCGGTCAGAAACCCACCGGCGGGCAGCGACTGGCAACACCGTAGAGCCGGGAACAACTAGGGCTGCGGCTGGCCCCAGTCCCTCAGAGCGACGGCCCGCAAAGCCTTCCGGGCACGCACGTCCGATGCTCGATGCAAGGGCGTGCCACCTGACCTATACCTGGTCGGGAAGGTGTTGGAGAATGCCTCGCTTAGTTTCCTGCATGGCATACACGTAAACATTAAATACGAGCCTCGATCGGCTCTCGAGTTATCCCGTGAATCGGCTCAAAGAGCCGATCCACCCATGATTCGTACAAGGTGTCCGAATATATGGTGGTCCTGCTTGATCAAGATAAAGCTAAAGCGATCTACGACGATTTAGGGTTTTCACCGCATAATCGGATCATCCTACTCACGATTGGGCCTCGCGCTCGCGTACGGTGATCGTAAGCCGATCCTAGACGGGGCCTAAAAACCAACACGAGGTTGATCCCCGGAACATCCTGTCTAGGGCTAGCAAACTACACCCTACACGCCGCTGGATCCTCCAACCCTTTGTAAGGCCTAACTATTGCGGATATTAAACTAATCCTTGAAGAACAAGGAGCAACCGTAACGGATCGGATCTACTAAACAATGATCAAACGGGGTGCCGCCCCTACACCTAGGATAGGTGTAAGGGCGGCTAGATGCGTAAGGGTTGCACTACGACAGCATATGATACTAAGAACAATGCTAACCCTAACACATCTAAGATAACTACGTTGCTCGCCATCAAAAAGGCTTCGATACGAGCAACGCATGAACAACGTAGATAAGCTTGTGCCGCCTAGATCGCAAGATGCGATCTAGGCGGCATGGTGCTTACCAGGAGAAACCCTCGAGACGAAGGAGTTGGCGATGCGCCGAGATTGATTTGTGTTGAACGTTGGTTGTTGTTTATTCCATAAACCCTAGATACATATTTATAGTCCAGGGGACTTTCTAATTCAGGCGTGCACCGAACCGTGCACGGGTAAAACTCTAACTTCTAAACTAAGACGCGATCTACTATATTAAGATACACGGGCTAACTAGCCCAAACTTTGCATATAAAGGCCGATTCACGTATTTCTTCCATGTGGATTCTTCAAGTCCATCTTGATCGCGGCCCACATCTGATCCGGTCAAATTCTGGTGATAACACATGCCCCCCTGGTTTTGGAAATGACATTTCCAAAATCATTACGCCTTTCTTTCGTCGGGTCATGTCGTGGCAGAGCAGAAACCGCCGCAGTATCCTTCATCGCGATGCCTTGCCTCCTCCACTTCTCCGCGTGGTCTGAAATTTTTTTTTTATTGGGCACCACTTCCTCGGAAACTGCTGTGGCATTAAATCTCCACTATATCCCCCTTTTATTTAACTGCTCCAAACAGTTCGCTTCTTCATCCCCTTCGCATTAGCACTCCAAAAGCCCGCCTGTGCCACCATGTCATCTTCTTCCTCTGCCTCATCGGGTCTTTCCCTCGAGTCCTCCTCCTCCCGCGAGCCGACGCCGGAGTGGAACCCGGCGGAGGTCCACGCGGCCAACATCCGCCGCGCCATTGAGGCCGGGGATGAGCCGAGTCACGACTTCTCCATCTGGTCAGAGGACGACAAGTCCTTGACCGATGGGGAAAGCGACCTCCGCTTCCTCGCCGACGGGGAGACGGAGGAGGAGAGCGATGACGATCGCCTCTCCCACAATGACTTCACCTTCTCCGAGGAGGAGGAGGAGGAGGAGGAGGAGGAGGAAGAGGACGACACCTCCTCCGACGAACCACCGGCCAAGCGCTACTGCCCCTGGCCGGGGAATCTCAGTGATGTCGACAGCGACGACGACGACGAGGAGGACGAGGACGACGAAGGTCCCGCCGGCGGTCGCTATAGCAGCGACGACGAGCCCGCCGGGAGTAGCGCCGACGACGGCGACGACGGTGACGATGAGGGCAGCGACGGCCCGTAGATAGGACCTTTAGCATAGGATCAGTAGTAGTAGACGGGGCAATGTATCCCCTTAGTACTCCCTTTTGAGAGCAATCAGCTCTTCTATGTAAGAAATCTCGTTTATTAATGAAGAAATTCCCCAATTTGATTCTGCCGATTTCCTTTATGCCAATTTAGCCGATTTCCCCTCATACTGATTCTGCCGATCATCACTTTGCCAATGCTTAACGAGCCGATGGCAACGCATCGGTCTCTCATAATCCGTCCTTCACCCTCTTCGACTGATGACTCCTGAGACGTGGTGATCCTTCTCTGCAAAATTCACCATCCTCGAAGAAGGTTGCTACACAGGACCAGCCGATGATACTCCAATTGGCTTCTAGAAACAGAACATTTACCAGGTCAGTTGCCCCCCGAGTCTCAGTCAAGGCGAAACAAAGACGAGGATACGCAACTTAGCCGAATGGACCTGGGTTGGACCATGTCTGAAAGAACTATCATGCAGAGCCAGCCGATTTGAACAAAATCGGCTCTCCAGAGGAGAGGACCTTCGGGGTGAGCTGCCCCCCGAGTTTCTTCAGTCCACTTCTTGCACCTTGCTGGTCAGATCGGCTCCTTTCCTTTGGCGGATTTGATGCAACCCATCCTTAACTTGATCTGCCTATCCATGCTGCTCTTGGTCATGATCCCTCAAACTTGGCGGATTTGATGCTTATAACAGTTGTACCTTGAGTCGATGGCCATGCACCGGCTTCCTATCCTTAAGTCGATGTAAAAAAATTTAACAGTTGTACGATTGGGTCTCACGTAAAAAAAAATTTGAATTTTTTACCGGCCGATTTATGTATCGGCCCCCCATACTTCAATATCCATCATCAAAGGATGTCTTGAGCTGCTGGGCATTGGGAAGACACTTTCCCTTCGCATCCTCGTGTTTTATCCACCTAGGTGCCCCCCGAGCCGATTCTGCCAGGTAACTGCTGAAATCGGCTTTGTGATTAGCCAAGGCACTCTATGTGAACGTCGGCTCTGTTAGGACCAGTGTGGACTTCCTCCAGCTCATCAGCCGACGTAAACCCATCGCCTATTAGATCGATGTTGAATCCCAGCAGAGTGGATGGTGAGGACAATTTTGGCCGATTGCTGGAATCGGCCTCCACGTTGCTTGCTCGATGAAGGTTTTTGCAATGTTCCTTCATAAATCCTTGGGGCCGATCGCTTGGACCGGCATCGCCACGTTTGCTCATTGATGTTGCTCTTGTCACACGGTCAGGCCGGTTGATAAAACCAGCCTAACCCCGTTCTTTGTCACGTCGATGCGCTCGCAGTCGTCCAAATTGATGCCTGAGAGTGGCTCTTGGCCTGATGTCTCCCAAACGTCCATGCCGGCCGTTGAAATCTCGGCTGAATCATCTGCGTGGACGACTTCTACTTCATCTCCATCCCACTGTATTAGGCATTGGTGCATCGTGGATGGAATGCAACAGTTAGCGTGGATCCAATCTCTCCCAAGCAGGACAGCGTAAATGCTCTTGCTGTCGACAATAAAGAACGTCGTAGGGACAGTTTTCCTTCCTACGGTCAGATCCACGTTCAGAACACCTTGTGCGTCAGATGCTTGGCCGTTGAAATCGCTCAGTGTCACGTTGGTCTTGATCAGATCCGAGCTGGAGCGTCCCAACCGACGTAGCATGGAGTATGGCATAATGTTAGCTGCCGCTCCGGTGTCTACCAACATCTTGTTGACGAGGCTGCCCGTTGATGTAACCTCGCAAGTATAGGGCCTTCGGATGCTCGTAGCTTCTTTCTCGTGGCTTCTCGAAGATGACCGGCCGTGGGCCGCGATCCAGTTGTGCCACGGGTGCTTCGTCTAATCTCGGAGCGCTAAACTCCGTTGGAAGGATGAAGACCATGTTTGTGCCGGCCGATGTCTCATCATCGGCTTTCCTTTGTCTCGGGACGCCACTCTTTCCTTTGTGGCCGACCTTCTTCGTCCGGGGTTCGCTGAATCTTAGCGGCCAGATCAGGCCGCGCCTTCCTCAACGTGTGCAGGTATAACCTTTCGGCTTCTTCCAACCCACGTAGTCGTTGAACCCTTCGCTTTTGGGAACGGCTGAGCCCATCAGGGCACCACCTTGGGCGATGATATCTGTCTTCTTCTTCATCATCGTCCTCTAGTTCCTCGGGATCTTCCACCCGAGGGGGCTCAGCATGCTTGTTCCGAGGCGGGAGAGGCCCTAAACGTTTGAACACGGACACGTTAGCTGCATCCTTCCTCTTTTGTATGCACTCTGGGCAGTTGCCGATTGTAGGCAATCGGCTCATTCCTGAATCCCAGCAGTGTCTGAAGAAGGGACAGTCCCAGTGCCTATCCTCGTCGTCCTGCTCCCTCGACTTTTCCTTGGCGAGGCGCTCATATCTCTCCTCGTCGCGATCATGCCGACGTTGTCTCCTGGCGTCCCTAGCCAGGCGATCTCTTTCACCATCATCGCTGGATCGTCGGCGTTGGCCATACTGACTCACATACTTGTTGAGGAGGTGATCAGAGAGAGGTCGCTGATATCTTATGTTCCTCACTTCTCCCTCTGTGATGTAGCGCTTGCCATCATGGCGGAGCCGATCGCGTGGAGCGGCTTCCTCTGTGTCCTTGCTATGAGAGCAGCTGCCCTCATCTCCGTCCTTACCAGAGTGGTGCCCAGGTCCTACCATGTTGATATTGCATGAGAATTCTGGCTGGCCCCCTTCATGGTAAGTGCACTCCACCATGTTAACGGCGGGGAAGGGGTGTGTGTCGACCTTCATGGCGTACTGGTTGAAAATTAGACGCCCCTTTTCTATCGCCATTTGGATCTGCTGACGCCACACCCTGCAGTCGTTGGTGGCGTGGGTGAACGTGTTATGCCACTTGCAGTATGGCTTTCCGTTCAGCTCTTGCACCGTGGGGATTCTGTGGCCTTCGGGTACCTTTAGCTGCTTCTCCGTGAGTAAGAGGTCGAAAATTTGCTCAGCTTTGGTCACGTCGAAGTCGAACCCTTTTGGAGGACCTTGTGGCTTAACCCACTTACAGGACACGGGGCTTGCCGCCCGAGCCCATTCAGCCACTGCTACCTCTTGATCTCCCGCAGCTCCTTCATCCTCGTCTGCCTCAACCAGGACCACCGCCCGCTTGAATTTGTCCTGGTAAACATCTGGGTGGCGCTGTTCATATGCTGACAGCTTCTGCACCATGTGCGCCAATGAAGGGTAGTCTGCTTGGGAGGCCACGTCCTTGATCGATGATGAGAGACCCACCACCGCCAACTCAACTGCTTCTTTTTCACTTACGTGAACCGAATAGCATCGGTTCCTAATGGTCCTGAAGCGCTGGATGTATTCTGACACTGTTTCCCCGCGCTTCTGTCGTACTTGTGCAAGATCGGCAATGCCCGCCTCGGAAGCTTCTGAGTGATACTGTAGGTGGAACTGCTCTTCCAACTGCTTCCAAGTTCGGACTGAGTTCGGTGGCAGCGATGTGTACCACCCGAAAGCCGATCCTGTGAGGGACTGTGCGAAGAACCTCACACGCAGCTCGTCTGATGCTGAGATTGTGCCCAGCTGTGCCAAATATCGGCTCACATGCTCGATGGAGCTGGCACCATCTGATCCACTAAACTTTGTAAAGTCAGGGAGCCGATATTTGGGAGGTAGCGGAATCAATTCGTACTCGTTGGGGTATGGCTTGGTATAGCCGATTGTCCTCCTTTTCGGCATCATGCCGAACTGATCTTTCAGAATTGTACAAATCTCATCCGCGGTGATGGCTGAAGGCGTTGACCCCTGAAGATTCGCCGGGGTGGCGTACTTGGCCAGCCATGCTTGCTTTTCCAGCTCTGAGCCAACCGCAGGAGCTGAGCTCTGGAGGTTTGTCGGTGTGGCGTACTTAGCTAGCCACGTCTGCTTCTCAAGATCTGCTCCCGACGTTCCTCCTGCTGTCCCAGAAGTCCCTGCTGTTGCAGTCTGGTTCGAGAGTGCCCAGTTACTGCAGTCTGGTACGTATGCGCACGTGTATCCGTGCGGGATCTCCTTGGGCACCTCACGTAGGAATTGGTAGTCACTAGGGTCACCACCAATCTTGTAGACGACGTATGCCGATGAGTTCGGCACTTCTGGTGCTGCCAATGTGAACGGCAGCGGCGGACGGGACTGGAGTGGCATCTCTCCTTGGTAAGTCCCCAGCGCCGGTCCTGACGGAGAGTACTGATGGCTCATGATTTCCTGGATCACGCGAAGAGCGACACGCTCCAAAGTGTTCACCAGGCTCTCAGAATGGCGGTGTAGCGAGTGAGCCACCATGAAGTTGATCTCCTGACGCAGCGACCTGGTGCGTTCTTCTGACGGGGCGGACAGGTCCACTCCATCGAGCGCGCCTTCAGGTGAGAACCCTTTCCACCTGATGCCATGTGAGCGGGTTCTGTGAAAAGAGCCGATGAGGTCGGCTTCGAGGACTGCCTTGATCTCGTCATACTTCTTCTTGAGCTCGTCAGACAGGTCCTCGTACTTGACCGGAGTATCTTCCGCCATCTCGGATGCAGATGGCGACGAGGTTGATGTCGAAGTTGGTCCCACCGGGCGTGCCAGAATGTGTTGCGGTCAGAAACCCACCGGCGGGCAGCGACGGGCAACACCGTAGAGCCGGGAACAACTCAGGGCTGCGGCTGGCCCTGGTCCCTCTGAAGCGACGGCCCGCAAAGCCTTCTGGGCACGCACGTCCGATGCTGATGCAAGGGCGTGCCACCTGACCTATACCTGGTTAGGAAGGTGTTGGAGAATGCCTCGCTTAGTTTCCTGCATGGCATACACGTAAACATTAAATACGAGCCTCGATCGGCTCTCAGGTTATCCTGTGAATCGGCTCAAAGAGCCGATCCACCCATGATTCGTACAAGGTGTCCGAATATATGGTGGTCCTGCTTGATCAAGATAAAGCTAAAGCGATCTACGACGATTTAGGGTTTTCACCGCATAATCGGATCATCCTACTCACGATTGGGCCTCGCGCTCGCGTACGGTGATCGTAAGCCGATCCTAGACAGGGCCTAAAAACCAACACGAGGTTGATCCCGGAACATCCTGTCTAGGGCTAGCAAACTACACCCTACACGCCGCCTGGATCCTCCAGCCCTTTGTAAGGCCTAACTATTGCAGATATTAAACTAATCCTTGAAGAACAAGGAGCAACCGTAACGGATCGGATCTACTAAACAATGATCAAGCGGGGTGCCGCCCCTACACCTAGGATAGGTGTAAGGGCGGCTAGATGCGTAAGGGTTGCACTACGACAGCATATGATACTAAGAACAATGCTAACCCTAACACATCTAAGATAACTACGTTGCTCGCCATCAAAAAGGCTTCAGTACGAGCAACGCATGAACAACGTAATAAGCTTGTGCCGCCTAGATCGCAAGATGCGATCTAGGCGGCATGGTGCTTACCAGGAGAAACCCTCGAGACGAAGGAGTTGGCGATGCGCCGAGATTGATTTGTGTTGAACGTTGGTTGTTGTTTATTCCATAAATCCTAGATACATATTTATAGTCCAGGGGACTTTCTAATTCAGGCGTGCACAGAACCGTGCACGGGTAAAACTCTAACTTCTAAACTAAGACGCGATCTACTATATTAAGATACACGGGCTAACTAGCCCAAACTTTGCATATAAAGGCCGATTCACGTATTTCTTCCATGTGGATTCTTCAAGTCCATCTTGATCGCGGCCCACATCTGATCCGGTCAAATTCTGGTGATAACAACGTTCCCTTGTCGATCTGCGAGGTTCAGTAGCTACCTCGCTCGAAGTTTCATGATCATTATCATTAGCTTCCTATGTTATCGGTGCGGGCGGCACAGGAACATCTTCCGGTACTGCGCTACTCTGATCAACGAGAGAAGGTTCAGTAACCTCGTCGAGTTCTACTTTTCTTCCAGTCACTTCTTTAGTGAGAAACTCTTTCTCAAGAAAGGTTCCGTTCTTAGCAACAAAGATTTTGCCTTCGGATCTGTGATAGAAAGTATACCCAATAGTTTCCTTAGGGTATCCTATGAAGATGCATTTCTCCGCTTTGGGTTCTAGCTTGTCCGGTTGTAACTTTTTTACATAGGCTTTGCTTGTGACAGTAAAGCACACGTCCGTTGGGAACCCCAAGAGGAATGTATGATGAGTACAGCAGCGAGTTTCCCCTCAGTAAGAAACCAAGGTTATCGAACCAGTAGGAGATGAAGATCACGTGAAGGTTGTTGGTGAAGGAGTGTAGTGCGGCGCAACAGCAGGGATTCCGGTGCCAACGTGGAACCTGCACAACACAATCAAACTACTTTGCCCCAACTTAACAGTGAGGTTGTCAATCTCACCGGCTTGCTGAAAACAAAGGATTAAACGTATGGTGCGGAAAATGATGTTTGCTTGCAGAAAACAAAAGAGAACAATCATTGCAGTAGGTTGTATTTCAGATGTAAAAGAATTGACCGGGGTCCACAGTTCACTAGTGGTGTCTCTCCAATAAGATAAATAACATGTTGGGTAAACAAATTACAGTTGGGCAATTGACAAATAGAGAGGGCATAACAATGCACATACATATCATGATGACTACTATGAGATTTACTTAGGGCATTACGACAAAGAACATAGACCGCCATCCAGACATGCATCTATGCCTAAAAAGTCCACCTTCGGGTTAGCATCCGCACCCCTTCCAGTATTAAGTTGCAAGCAACGAGACAATTGCATTAAGTATCGTGCGTAATGTAAACAATACAAATATCCTTAGACAAAGCATTGATGTTTTATCCCTAGTGGCAACAAGCACATCCACAACCTTAGGGGTTGTCTGTCACCCCCAGATTCAATGGAGACATGAACCCACTATCTAGCATAAATATTCCCTCTTGGAGTTACAAGTATCAACTTGGTCAGAGCCTCTACTAGCAACGGAGAGCATGCAAGATCATAAACAACACATATATGATAGATCAATAATCAACTTGACATAGTATTCCATATTCATCGGATCCCAACAAACACAACATGTAGCATTACAAATAGATGATCTTGATCATGATAGGCAGCTCACAAGATCTAAACATGATGGCACAATAGGAGAAGACAACCATCTAGCTACTCGCTATGGACCCGTAGTCCAAGGATGAACTACTCACGCATCGGTCCGGAGGCGGGCATGGTGATGTAGAGCCCTCCGGTGATGATTCCCCTCTCCGGCAGGGTGCCGGAGGAGATCTTCCGAACCCCCGAGTTAGGGTTGACGGCGGCGGCGTCTCTGGAACTGTTCTGGTATTTTGGCTCTAGGTACTAGGGTTTTCGGGGACGAAGGAATAAATAGGCGAAGGGGCAGCGTCGGGGGAGCCAGGGGCTCCCTCCCCACATCTCGGCGCGGCAGTGGGGCCCCTCGCGCCGCCATATGGGGAGGGCCCCCTGCTGGCCTTCCTCGACTCCTCTTCGATCTTCTGGAACACTCCGTGGAAAATAGGGCCGTGGGCTTTTGTTTCGTCCAATTCCGAGAATATTTGTAAAACAACTTTTCTGAAATCAAAAACGGGCAGAAAACTGGAACTGGCACTGTGGCATCTTGTTAATAGGTTAGTCCCAGAAAATGCATAAAAACATTATAAAGTGTGAATAAAACATGTAGGTATTTTCATAAAACTAGCATGGAACATAAGAAAGTATAGATACGTTGGAAACGTATCAAGCATCCCCAAGCTTAGTTCCTACTCGCCCTCGAGTAGGTAAACGATACAAAGAATAATTTCTGAAGTGACATGCTACCAACATAATCTTGATCAATACTATTGTAAAGCATATGAGATGAATGAAGTGACTCAAAGCAATGGTCTATAGTTTGCTAAAAAAAGATAATGACTAAACAACTGAATCATATAGCAAAAACTTTTCATGAATAGTACTTTCAAGACAAGCATCAAAAATTCTTGCATAAGAGTTAACTCATAAAGCAATAGATTCTTAATAAAAGGTTTTGAAGCAAGACAAAGGAAGATTTAAGTTTCAGCAATTGCTTTCAACTTTCAACATGCATATCTCATGGATAATTGTCAACACAAAGTAATATAATAAGTGCAATAAGCAAGCATGTAAGAATCAATGCACACAGTTGACACGAGTGTTTGCTTCTAAGATAGAAAGAAGTAGGTAAACTGACTCAACATAAAGTAAAAGAAAGGCCCTTCGCAGAGGGAAGCAGGGATTAAATCATGTGCTAGAGATTTTTAAGTTTTGAAATCATATAGAGAGCATAAAAATAAAGTTTTGGGAGGTGTTTGTTTTTGTCAACGAATGGTAGTGGGCACTCTAACCCCCTTGTCAAACAGACTTTCAAAGAGCGGCTCCCATGAAGGACGTTATCTCTACCAAAGAAGGTAGATCATCCCTCTTATCTTTTGTTTACACATGTATTTTAGTTTTATTTATAGATGACACTCCTCCCAACCTTTTGCTTTCACAAGCCATGGCTAACCGAATCATCGGGTGCCTTCCAACATTTCACATACCATGGAGGAGTGTGTATTGCAAAATTAAGTTGCTTACTGATAAATCAGGGCAAAACATGTGAAGAGAATTATTAATGAAAGTTAATTAATTGGGGCAGGGCACCCCGTTGCCAGCTCTTTTTGCAAAATTATTGGATAAGCGGATGTATATGCCACAAGTGTTCAAATGAAAAAGCGGAGCGTGTCTCTCTCCCACACAAGCATGTTAGGATACGATTTATTAAGAAAACTAAAAATAACAAACGAGAATAAAAGCACACGGACGCTCCAAGTAAAGCACATAAGATGTGACGGAATTAAAATATAGTTTCATTAGTGGTGACCTGATAAGTTTAATGAAGAAGGGGATGCCTTGGGCATCCCCAAGCTTAGACGCTTGAGTCTTCTTGAAATATGCAGGGATGAACCACGGGGGCATCCCCAAGCTTAGACTTTTCACTCTTCTTGATCATATTATATCATCCTCCTCTCTTGATCCTTGAAAACTTCCTTCACACCAAACTCAAAGCAATCTCATTAGAGGGTTAGTGCATAATCAAAAATTCACATGTTCAGCAAGGACACAATCATTCCCAACACTTCTGGACATTACCCAAGGCTACTGAAATTTAACGGAGAAAAGAAATCCACTCAAACACAGTAAAAGAGGCAATGCGAAATAAAAGGCAGAATCTGTCAAAAACAGAACAGTCCGTAAAGACGAATTTTTTCGAGGCACTTAACATGCTCAGATGGAAAAGCTCCAGTTTAATGAAAGTTGCGTACATATCTGAGGATTACTCATGAATTTTTTCAGAATTTTTAGATTTTTCTACAGAGAGAAGAGCTCAAATGCGTGACAGCTAAAAATCTGTTTCTGCGCAGAAATCCAAATCTAGTATCAACTTTCTATCAAAGACTTTACTTGGCACAACAATGCAAGAAAATAAAGATACAAAGGTATTGCTACAGTAGTAACAAGCACCTTGACTCAAATATAAAACAAAAATTGCAGAAATAAAATAATGGATTGTCTCCCATAAGCGCTTTTCTTTAATGCCTTTCAGGTAGGCGCAGAAATTGAAAAAATCAAGTAACATCAGGAGAAGAAGCATTAACATTATTACCAAGGGGTTTACGCCTACCCCTCTTACTCTTATTCTTACTCTTTGGTCTAGGGAATACATGACCGCATCCGGGTGTAGAGGTAAAATTTAGAGTGCCTTTTCCCACATCTACGGTTGCTCCCAAGAGTTTCGAAGAGGATCTTCCAAGTGTGATTTGTCCTGTCCCTACACATTCAATAACGAGATAATCAATGGATACCGTTCTTCCAAGAAAGGTTGTGAACACACCTTCAGCTATCCCCTTAGGAATTATAACAGAATTATCAGCAAGAGTTATTCCTTCTTCACCTTCAGTAAGTCCCCAAAGTTTCAAAAATTCATAAATACTTTTAGGCATAAGGCAAAACTCAGACATAATATCACAACGGGCATAAAAAGTTTCACCACAAATAGCAACCTTAATAGTAGGGACCCACATTGAAGGTTCAAAGTTTATTGCAACATAATCATAATATTCACTAATCTGATTATACCCTTCTTTTAAACAAGATATATTTGTCTCAAGAGTGTTTAATCTATCATGAATGCTAGCAAGAGATGAATCAAATTTATTAGCTGAGCTAGATGATGCAACCAATTTTTTTATGGCATTAAAAGCTTGATCCCCATCGCAGTGAAGGAAATCTCCTCCCACTACAGCATCCAAAACATATCTATAGCGAAGAATAAGCCCAAAATAAAAGTTACTAAGAAGCAGGCTTAGAGTCATTTTAGGTTCAGTTTTACCATAAGAATCAAAAATTCTAGACCAATCTTCTTTAAAACTCTCCTCATCCCCTTGTTTAAAAGTAAAGATCAATTCCTCAGGTGACAGAGTAACAAGTACAGGACTAGACATGATAACAAAATAAATTAAATTAAATGCAAGTAACTAATTTTTTTGTGTTTTTGATATAAAAAAGCAAACAAGACAGAAAATAAAATAAAGCAAGACAATAAACAAAGTAAAGAGATTGGGTGTGAGAGACTCCCCTTGCAGCGTGTCTTGATCTCCCCGGCAACGGCGCCAGAAAAGTAGCTGCTTGTGACGGTAAAGCACACGTCCATTGGGAACCCCAAGAGGAAGGTATGATGAGTACAGCGACGAGTTTTCCCTCGCAAGAAACCAAGGTTATCGAACCAGTAGGAGATGAAGATCACGTGAAGGTTGTTGGTGAAGGAGTGTAGTGCGGCGCAACACCGGGGATTCCGGTGCCAACGTGGAACCAAGCACAACATAATCAAACTACTTTGCCCCAACTTAACGAGTGAGGTTATCAATCTCACCGGCTTGCTCGAAAACAAAGGATTAAACGTATGGTGCGGAAAATGATGTTTGCTTGCGAGAAAACAAAAGAGAACAATGATTGCGGTAGGTTGTATTTCAGATGTAAAAGAATGGACCGGGGTCCACAGTTCACTAGTGGTGTCTCTCCAATAAGATAAATAACATGTTGGGTAAACAAATTACGGTTGGGCAATTGACAAATAGAGAGGGCATAACAATGCACATACATATCATGATGACTACTATGAGATTTACTTAGGGCATTACGACAAAGAACATAGACCGCCATCCAAGCATGCATCTATGCCTAAAAAGTCCACCTTCGGGTTAGCATCCGCACCCCTTCCAGTATTAAGTTGCAAGCAACAGACAATTGCATTAAGTACTGTGCGTAATGTAAACAATACAAATATCCTTAGACAAAGCATTGATGTTTTATCCCTAGTGGGAACAACACGTCCACAACCTTAGGGGTTGCTGTCACTCCCCTAGATTCAATGGAGACATGAACCCACTATCTAGCATAAATACTCCCTCTTGGAGTTACAATTATCAACTTGGCCAGAGCCTCTACTAGCAACGGAGAGCATGCAAGATCATAAACAACACATATATGATAGATCAATAATCAACTTGACATAGTATTCCATATTCATCGGATCCCAACAAACACAACATGTAGCATTACAAATAGATGATCTTGATCATGATAGGCAGCTCACAAGATCTAAACATGATGGCACAATAGGAGAAGACAACCATCTAGCTACTGCTATGGACCCGTAGTCCAAGGATGAACTACTCACGCATCAGTCCGGAGGCGGGCATGGTGATGTAGAGCCCTCCGGTGATGATTCCCCTCTCCGGCAGGGTGCCGGAGGAGATCTTCTGAACCCCCGAGTTAGGGTTGACGGCGGCGGCGTCTCTGGAACTGTTCTGGTATTTTGGCTCTCGGTACTAGGGTTTTCGGGGACGAAGGAATAAATAGGCGAAGGGGCAGCGTCGGGGGAGCCAGGGGGCTCCCTCCCCACATCTCGGCGCGGCAGTGGCCCCCCCGCGCTGCCCTATGGGGAGGGCCCCCTGCTGGCCTTCCTCGACTCCTCTTCGGTCTTCTGGAACACTCCGTGGAAAATAGGGTCGTGGGCTTTTGTTTCGTCCAATTCTGAGAATATTTGTAAAACAACTTTTCTAAAATCAAAAACAGCGTAAAAATAGGGACTGGCACTGTGGCATCTTGTTAATAGGTTAGTCCCAGAAAATGCATAAAAACATTATAAAGTGTGAATAAAACATGTAGGTATTGTCATAAAACTAACATGGAACATAAGAAATTATAGATACGTTGGAGACGTATCAGGCTTCACAACCCCAAACTTTAAGGAACGACAGCTTAGGTTTCTTATTAAACCATAATTCATACGGTGTCGTTGCAACGGATTTAGATGGTGCCCTATTTAAAGTGAATGCAACTGTCTCTAATGCATAACCCCAAAACGATAACGGCAAATCAGTAAGAGACATCATAGAACGAACCATATCTAAGAGAGTTCGATTACGACGTTCGGACACACCATTGCGCTGTGGTGTTCCCGGCGGTGTCAATTGTGAAAGTATTCCGCATTTCTTTAAATGCATGCCAAACTCATAACTCAGATATTCGCCTCCGCGATCAGAACGCGGAAACTTGATCTTCTTGTTACGTTGATTTTCTACTTCACTTTGGAATTCCTTAAACTTATGGAAAGTTTCGGATTTATGTTTCATGAAATAGATATACCCATATCTACTCAGATCATCTGTGAAGGTTAGAACATAATGATAACCACCGCGCGAGGCTACACTCATTGGTCCGCACACATCGGTATGTATGATTTCCAATAAGTCTGTAGCTCGCTCCATGATACCAGAGAATGGAGTCTTAGTCATTTTTCTCATTAGACATGCTTCGCATCTATCAAGTGACTCAAAGTCAAGTGACTCAAGTAGTCCATCGGAATGGAGTTTATTCATGCATTTCACTCCAATATGACCAAGACGACAGTGCCACATATAAGTAGAATTATCATTCAATTTAATTCTCTTAGCATCAATGTTATGACCATGTGTATCACTACTATCGAGACTTAATAGAAATAAACCATTCTTCTCAAGCGCATGACCATAAAAGATATTATTCATAAAAATAGAACAACCATTATTCTCAGACTTGAATGAATAACCGTCTTGCATTAAACAAGATCCAGATATAATGTTCATGCTCAACGCAGTGCACTAAATAACAATTATTGAGGTTTAAAACTAATCCCGAAGGTAGATGTAGAGGGAGCGTGCCGACAGCGATCACATCGACCTTGGATCCATTTCCAACGCGCATCGTCACTTCGTCCCTCGCAAGGCTTCGTTTATTTTGTAGTTCCTGTTTCGAGTTACAAATGTGAGCAACCGAACCAATATCAAATACTCAGGCACTAGTACGAGAACCAGTAAGATAGACATCTATAACATGTATATCAGATATACCTTTCTTCTTCTTGACAAGGCCGCTCTTCAGATCAGCCAAATACTTGGGGCAATTACGCTTCCAGTGCCCCTTCCCATTGCAGTAATAGCACTCAGTATCAGGTTTAGGGCCACCCTTAGGCTTCTCAGGAGGCGCGGCAGCTTTCTTGCCGCCCTTGTTGATGTTGCCCTTCTTAGGTTTGCCTTGCTTCTTGAAACTGGTGGTCTTGTTCACCATCAGCACTTGGTGCTCTTTCTGTATCTCAATCTCAGCAGATTTTAGCATGGAGAAGAGTTCAGGTAAGTCCTTGTTCATGTTCTGCATGTTGTAGTTCATCACGAAGTTCTTGTAACTTGGTGGCAGTGATTGGAGAACACGATGAATACCCGGACTGGTTAGGGATGATTATCCCCAAGTCACCGAGCTTCTTCGCGTGTCCGGACATAGCGAACACGTGCTAACTAACGGAGCTGCCCTCTTCCATCATACGACCAAAGAACCGTTTCGAGGCCTCATAGCTCTCCACAGCCGCATGAGTTTCAAAGATAACTTTGAGCTCATTGATCATATCACAAGGGTCATGGTGCTCAAAACGCTTTTGGAGCTCTGCCTCTAGGCTGCACAGAATGGCACACTGAACTTGAGAGTAGCTAGTCACCCGAGTCTCGTAAACATTTTTCTCATCCTCGGATACTGCAGGTGGCACTACTAGGAAAAGGCCTAGCCGTAAGACTGCCAGCAGTGGCGCACCATGACTGCCGTGCGCCACTACTACTTAGCAGTGGCGCACCACAAAACGGTGGGCCACTGTTACAAAAGTAGTAGTGGCGCACCTTGATCGCGGTGCGCCATAACTAAGTGCTGACAGGAGGCCAGCTCCTCCCCCAACCTAGTAGTGGCGCACGTCTGTGGGGTGCGCCACTGCTAAATTGCTTACCTATGGCGCACGTTGTGGAGGTGCGCCACTGCTAGGAGGTGGCCAGAGCCCCTTTAGAGATGATAGGCTTAGCAATGGCGCACTGCAGTGGTGCGCCACTGCTACATAGCTTACCTATGGCGCATGGCATAAGGTGCGCCACTGCTAGGAGGTGGCCAGAGCCCCTTTAGAGATGAGAGGCTTAGCGGTGGCGCACCACTTAGCGGTGCGCCATTGCTATGTCACCCTAGCGAGTGGCGCACGGCTAGGTGGTGCGCCACCGCTAACCCGGGACCATTTCCTCGCTTTTCACCCTCCACTCACATGTGCCACGCACTTTCCCCAAACACTCTTCCACCACCACCTCCCACCAAATCTGGATCTGGTCGTGTTGCCCCTCCTTCCCACCTCATTTTCACCTCTTCATTCACCAAAATTAAGTTGGCAAACTTAATTTTCTTCATAGGTAAGTAATGGTGAAGCTTTCTTAGCTCAATACCCTACTCAATCTCAACTTTTTACCTCATCCAACACTCTAGGTCTCGCCGTATCGGTAACTTTGTTGGTTTTATGCTTTGTGTGTGACCGGTTCCGATCGTCTTGCACACACACGTGTGTGTGCACATATGTTATGCGAAGCTCATGTGTTGTGCGCATGCGCGAAAAGCGTCACGTGCATGTGTGTTGTATGCGAAGCCCCCACATGTGTTGTATATGCGAAGCCTCCACACATGTGTTGCATGTTTTTGTTTGCAGGGATTTGAAATGCGATGGAGTTGCCAATATTTTGCCGAAACGTTGATTCATTTCCGTTTCGGCGAATAGTGGGCATACTACGCATATACATATGTCCTATTTTTAGGGAAGGTCATGCCAAAATTTTCTTTTGGTATGCTAAGATATCCATTTTCTCTATACCCGCAGGCGACCATGGTCCGCATGATGAGCGAAGGCGTTGTGGCTAGGTTTTTGAAAGCCGCGACAGTACGAGATGATTAGAAATAACCAAAAGGAGATAAGATGTCTGTGTCGAAGATGCAAGCTGACGAGCCTTATGGACCCTAAAGCCAATATGGTGCGGGACCACCTTCTCATGCGTGGTTTCATGGCTGGCTATCGGTGGGAAGGCGACGAAGATGATTATGAATTTGTCCATGGGATTTCAACAAGAAATAAGGAAGGAGGTGATCAGGATGTAGAAGATCTCGGACATGATCAGGATGTAGAAAATCCCGGAGATGATCATGATCACAATGTAGGAGATCCTGGACCTGATGATGAGGAAGATTAAGATGGAGGTCATCATGACGATCATGAAGATGAAGACGATGGACCATCGTCGATGGACTGGGTGCGGGACCCTTATCTTCAAGAGCTGCTTCTCAGCGAGACGAGTAACGCAAGAGCTGCCGCCCGAGAGAAAGCCAAGATGGATCAACTCGGAGGTAGACGCGGTTACTCCATTGTATGAAGGATGCAGGCCGGAGGATACCTGCCTCGAAAGTAACGCTCATGGCTCTGGAGATGAAGGTAAAGCACAAAATGACCGACACATCCTTCAACGACAACATGTCATTCTCGGCACGAACGTCTTCCCAAAGGTAACACGTGTCCGACTAGTATCGAGGAGGCCAAGAAAATCGTGTGTCCTCTGGATTTACCGCATGTGAAATATCATGTGTGCTTGAACGATTGCATCATTTATCGGAACAAGCACGCGGAGTGTACCATATGTCTGGAGTGCGGCGTCAGTCGGTACAAGAAGGGGAAGAAAGCTCCTCGAAAGGTGGTGTGGTACTTTCCGATCACTCCTCGTCTGCAGCGGTATTTCGCGGATCCTAAGCAAGCAAAGCTAATGCGCTGGCACGCGGAGATGAGGAAGGGAGAAGATTACGAAGATGATCCGGACAAAAAGAAAAAGGACAGGATGTTGAGACACCCTTCGGATGCTAGCCAGTGGAATGCGTTGAACCTCGAGTACCCAGAATTTGGGGACGATCCTAGGAACATAAGGCTGGGTGCGAGCACCGATGGAGTCAATCCGTTTGGCAGCCAGAGCAGCATGCATAGCACCTGGCCCGTGTTTGTGTGGATGTACAACATCCCCCCTTGTTGTGCATGAAGAGGAAGTACATTCAAATGAGTATGCTAATTGAAGGGCCGAAACAACCAGGGAACGACATCAATCTGTATATGGGGCTTCTGAAAGAGGAGCTAGCCACGCTATGGGACACGCCTGCCAATACGTGGGACGCCGCCGCGGAAGAATATTTCCCTATGAGAGCCGCACTCGCTCACGACGGTGCACGACTTTCTCGGTTACGTGATATGTCGCGGGGTAGGTGGTCCACGGATTCAATGCATGAGTCGGGTGCATGGACGACACAACGTACCGCCGGCCTAGATAGAGATCCCGGGTCCTCGAAAACGGTGTTCATGGGACATCGAAGGTGGCTTCGCGAGGACGACCCATGGAGGAAACGCAAGGATCTGTTCGATGGTCAGGACGAACCCCGAAGACGGCCACGTACGAGAAGCGGCGAGCAAATAGACGAGCTAGAGTGCCCACCGCCGGGAAAGAAGCGAAAGGCGCCGGAGCCGCTGCTTAAGGTATGGAAGACGAGGTCTGTTTTCTGGGACTTGCCGTACTGGAAGATCCTCCGTGTGCCTCACAGCCTTGATGTCATGCACATCACGAAGAACGTGTGCGAGAGTCCGCTTGGTACCCTCCTCAACATGCCGAGAAGACCAAAGATGGGCCGAAAGCAAGGTACGACTTGCAATCAATTGGGATCAGGGAGGAGCTTCACGCGGGACGCCGTAATGATGATGATGATGATGATGATGATGATGATGACGATGACGATGATGAGGCGGAGGACACGCAAAGTCGTCGCAAGGGCAAAAGGACAAAAAGATTGAATATCACTGCCCCCCCCCCGCGTGCTTCACTCTAAGTCAGAAGGAGATCGAGCAGTTTTTCGACTGTCTCCTAGGAGTAAAACTTCCTTACTGTTACGCGGGGAAGATAAGCAGGTGTTGCGGTCAGAAACCCACCGGCGAGCAGCGACGGGCAACACAGTAGAGCCGGGACGCTCCAAGGACTGCGGCTGGCCCTGGTCCCTCGAGCGACGGCCCGCAAAGCCTCGGCACGCACGTCCGATGCTGGTGCAAGGGCGTGCCACCTGACCTATACCTGGTCAGGAAGGTGATGGATTTGCTTCGCTTAGTTTCCTGCGTGGCATACACGTAAACATTAAATACGAGCCTCGATCGGCTCTCAGGTTGTCCTTTGAATCGGCTCAAGGAGTCGATCCACCCATGATCCGTATGAGGTATACGATCACATGGTGGTCCTGCTTGATCAATATAAAGCTAAAACGACCTACGACGATTTAGGGTTTTCACCACATAATCGGAACATCCTACGCGTGATTGAGCTCGGCAGCCACGCACGGTGATAATAAACCGACCCTAGACAAGGCCTAAAAACCAACATGAAGTTGATCCCCGGAACATCTCATCTAGGGCTAGCAAACTACACCCTACGTGCTACTGGATCCTTCAACCCGTTTGCAAGGCCTAACTATGCAGATATTAAACTAATCCTTGAAGAACAAGGAGCAATCATAACGGATCGGATCTACTAAATAATGATCAAGCGAGGTGCCGCCCTTACACCTAAGATAGGTGTAAGGGCGGCTAGACGTCTAAGGGTTGCATGGACGAAAGCATATGATACGATGAAACAATGCTAACCCTAACACATCTATGATAACTACGTTGCTCGCCATCAACAAGGCTTCAGCACGAGCAACGCATGAACAACGAATAAACGTGTATCGCCTAGATCGCAAGATGCGATCTAGGCAGCATGATGCTTACCCGGAAGAAACCCTCGAAACAAGGGGTTGGCGATGCGCCTAGATTGGTTTGTGATGAACGTGATTGTTGTTTTTCTCAATAACCCTAGATACATATTTATAGTCCGTAGACTTTCTAACGTGGGAGTAATCCCAACCGTGCACGAGCCAAATTCTATCTAACCGACACGTATCCTACTATATTTACAGATACACGGGCAAACTAGCCCAAACTTTGTATACCAGGCCGATTCATGTACTTCTTCCAGGTATATTCTTCAAGCCCATCTTAATCGCGGCCCACCACTGATCCGGTCAAATTCTGGTGATAACACATGCCCCCCTGGTTTTGGAAATGACAATTCCAAAATCACTCTGTTTTTTCTTCGTCGGGTCATGTCGTGGCAGAGCAGAACCGTCACAGTATCCTTCATCATGATGCCTTGCCTTATCAACTTCTCTCGCAAGATTTGATAGCTTTAACATCACTTCCTCGGAAACCGTAGTGGCATTAAATCTCCACTATACCCCTTTTATTTAACCGCATCGAGCGGTTTGCTTCTTCATCCCCTCCTCATCCTCTCGTTCCTCCGTAGTACTCGAAAAACCCTTCTTCCACCATGGACTCCTTCTCCTCTTCCTCCTCCGGTGTTTTCCTACCGGTCTTCCTCCTCCCGCGAGTCGACGCCGGAGGACATACGCGCCCCGGAGCGATGGGACGAGGCGGACTGGGACTTCTCCGTCTGGTCAGAGGATGATGAATCCCTGACCGATGGGGAGGACAACCTTCATTTCCTCATTGATGGGGATTCGGAGGAGGAGGACGACGATGATGCTCCCTGGGGCGAAGACATCTCTTCCGATAAGGAGGATGAAGAAGTGGAGGAGGACACCTCCTCCGACGAGTACCCGCCGATGAAGCGCTTCCGCGCCGGGTCGGATGATGATGACGACGACGATGATGACGAGGCGAAGTACGGGGCCCCTGCCGAAGGTTACGGCAGCAGCTACGAGGAGCCCGCCGGCAGCAGCGCCGACGGTAGCCACGACAGCACCGACGAGGGCAGCAACGACCCTTAGACTAGGACTAGTAGCATAGGACTAGTAGTAGTAGTAGTGCATTAGGCATCGGATGATCCTTTTGAGAGCCATCGGCTCTTTCTTGTAAAGCCGTTCCTTTGAATCAATAAGAACTGTTCTTCCAATTTGACTCTCCATTTATCCAATTTCAAGTCTTCCATTTGCCGCACCAAGAACCGATAGCAACGTATCGGACTTTTCGCCTCAAACGCCCATGAAGCCAGACTCAAATACCAATTTAGACAGTCATCCAAGCACTCCTCAAATTCAGACTCTAATTTAATATCTGACCATAATACTTCGCAACCCTAAAGCCGATGGTCGTTCATCGGCTGTTTTGAAAATCCGAGTCTCCTTCAGGTTAGATAGTTTTGCCGATGATGTCCCTTCATCTCCTTGCAGCAACAGGACGGTCCAGACCCCGTAGGTGATGACGGCTCCCCTTTCAGATTCCTCCCAACAGCTCCGGTGGTCCCCTTCTGCAACAACTCACCACCTTTGAAGAAGGTTGTGATGCGAGCCAGCCGATGACACCTAAATCGGCTTCAAAAAGCAGAGTGTCTACTAGGTCAGCTGCCCCCCGAGCCTCAGTCAAGGCGAGAACAGCGGTGAGGAAAGTAGCTGCCAGGAAGACTCTGAGGCGCCAAAGCCCTACTCCAGCTAAAGAAGGCTTGCACGTAAGTTCCGCCCATGCTTTGGCTGATTTCATTCATCCTTCTAGGCTTCCGCAGCATACTCGTAGTTCTTCTACAAACCTCTACTGAAGAAAACTCTAGTGAGGACACACAGTTCAATCGAAGAGACTCGAGCTCGGGCAATTCTGAGAAAACCACCACGCAGAGTCAGCCAGACTTGCCACCGTCGGCTTCCAAGAAAAGGTCAGCCACTGAACCTGCCGTTTCCCAAACTCCCATTAGAGCGGGGCAGGGCAGCCTACGCACAGAGAGCCGATGCATAAAGAGAGCCCGCAAGGAACCGCAAGCCTCTCCATTTGCAGACTGATGACACCTCCAATGGGGAAGTCGAGGAGGTACCCATGCCATTCGCCACTCTGGCCCTAGCAACTTCTACGAGTGTAGTTGAGAAGGTGGCCAACTTGGCCAAACCGACGACCAGAACACCAGAGCCGATCATCTCTTCTTCCGTTGAAAGCCGATATTGCAGACCAATGCCAACGGCTTAATGAGCAACAGGCTGCCTTGGACGCCAAAACTGACACATCTGACAGCACTGCTGAACTGGCGACCCTGCGCAAAGGGTTGGAGGTCCTCGAAGAGAAGGTTCGGGCAACAAAAACAGCTCATTGAAGCTGAGGAAGCTCTCATCGTTCACTCCCTCGAGGAAGCAGAAGGCCTCGAAGCTGAACTGAAGACCGACTTGGCCGAAACCCGCGCCTTGAACACGCAGCTGGTAGATCCTGTGTAATTTGTAATAGAGTCGATGGCTGTGCATCGGCTTTGTTTCTTAGTTCTAAAGTCGATGTCTGTGCATCGGCTGTACATTATGAAAAAAAAAAAATTTCCTGTGGCCGATTTTTCTATCGGCCCCCCAATATTTCACTGCACATGTATCGCACATGTTCATCTGATTAGGTGCCCCCCGAGCCGAATCTGTCAGGTAACTGCAGATATCGGCTCTGTAGTTAGCCAAGGCATGTACTTGAACATCGGCTCCGTCAGGACCAATGTTGACTTCTTCCAGCTCATCATCCGACGTAAACCTGTATCCCCGCTTTCCGCCGCCCGTTAGATCGACGTTGAACACGGGCAGAACGTATGGTGAGGATAATTTTGGCCGATTGCTGGAATCGGCCTCCATGTTGATTGAATTGCTCAATGAAGGTTTACATCTTGGTCTTGCTTCGGTATAACTACGTGACATGCTTGAGACGAGATTATCCCTTTTATTTCTTGGGGCCGATCACAAGGATCGGCCTTGCCGCGTACGTCCATAGATTTTGCTCTTGTTACACGGTCGGGCCGGTGGATAAGACCAGCCTCACCCCGTCCTTCGTCACATCGATGCGCTCGCAGTCGTCCAAAGTGATGCCTGAGAGTGGCTCTTGGCCTGTCGTCTCCCAAACGTTCATGCCAGCCGTTGAAATCGCTCAGTGTAACGTTGGTCTTGATCAGATCCGAGCTAGAGCGTCCCAACCGACGTAGCACGAAGTATGGCATGATGTTGACTGCCGCTCCGGTGTCCACCAGCATCTTGTTGCCAGGCTGCCCATTGATATATCCTCGCAAGTACAGGGCCTTTAGGTGTCTGTAGCTTCTTTCTCGTGGCTTCTCAAAGATAACTGGCCGTGGGCCACAGTCAAGTTGTGCCACAGGTGCTTCGTCTAATCCTGGAGCACTAAACTCCGCCGGAAGGATGAACACCATGTTTGTGCCAGCCGATGTCTCATCATCGGCTTTCCTTTGTCTGGGGCGCCACTCTTTCTTTTGTGGCCGACCTTCTTCGTCCAGAGTTCGCTGAATTTTCGCGGCCAGATCAGGCCGCGCCTTCCTTAACGTGTGCAGATATAACCTTTCGGCTTCCTCCAAACCACGTAGTCGCTGAACCCTACGCTTTTGGGAACGGCTGAGTCCATCAGGGCACCACCTTGGCCGGTGGTACTTATCTTCTTCTTCTTCATCATCGTCTTCTAACTCCTCGAGATCTTCCATCCGAGAGGACTCAGCGTGCTTGTTCCGAGGCGGGAGAGGCCCTAGACGTTTGAACACGGACACGTCACCTGTATCCTTCTTCTTCTGTCTACATTCCGGGCAGTTGCCGATTGTAGGCAATCGGCTCATTCCTGAATCCCAACAATGTCTGAAGAAGGGACAGTCTCAGTGCCTATCCACGTCGTCTTGCTCTCTTGACTTTCCCTTGGCGTGGCGCTCATATCTCTCCTCGTCGCGATCATGCCGACGATGTCTCCTGGCGTCCCTGCTAGCCAGACGATCTCTTTCGTCACCGTTGTCGTATCGTCGGCGTTGGTCGTACTGACTCACGTATTTGTTGAGGAGGTGATCAGAGAGAGGTCGCCGATATCTCACATTCTTCACTTCTCCCTCTGTGATGTAGCGCTTGCCATCGTGCCGGAGCCGGTCGCGTGGAACGGCTTCCTCTTTGTCCTTGTTATGAGAGCAGCTGCCCTCGTCTCCGTCCTTACCAGAGTGGTGCCCAGGTCCTACCATGTTGATGCTGAACGAGAAACCTGGCTGGCACCTCCCAGGGTAAGTGCACTCCACCATGTTAACGGCGGGGAAGGGGTGTGTGTCGACTTTCATGGCGTACTGACTAAAAATTAGACGCCCTTGTTCTATCGCCATTTGGATCTGCTGACGCCACACCCTGCAGTCGTTGGTGGTATGGGTGAACGTGTTATGCCACTTGCAGTATGGCTTTCCGTTCAGCTCCTGCGCCGTGGGGATTTTGTGGCCTTCGGGTACCTTTAGCTGCTTCTCCTTAAGTAAGAGGTCGAAAATTTGCTCAGCCTTGGTCACGTCGAAGTCAAACCCTCTTGGAGGACCTTGCGGCTTAACCCATTTGCAAGACACGGGGCTTGCCCCCCGAGTCCATTCAGCCACTGCTACCTCTTGATCTCCCGCAGAGCCTTCATCTTCATCTGCCTCAACCAGGACCACCGCACGCTTGAATTTATCCTGGTACACCTCTGGGTGGCGCTGTTCATATAACTAGCAAGGTGGCCCTCGCAAACGCGAGGGTATCATATTTATCATTTATTTCTAAATGTTGATTTTATCCTCCTATTACCTTCTATATACAAAATAGATGATATACTTGATATTGAGATATTTCGAAGATAAACTGTTGACAATTGTGTATATAATTATATTATTAAGTAAACAATAAAATTACCAATCATTGTGAGCGTAAAAATCTTATGATACCGATTGCTCAAAAAATAAAATATCATGACATTATTTATTTCTCATTGTTTTGATACTCTAAATGTCATTGTAGAGGTAAGTGACCTCATGATCTTGCCATCGTTACTTTGATTTTTCCAATGCCAAAATTCTTAATGAAAGTACTTCGCCATTCAAAAGTAGATGGCATTTAGATATTGATCAATTGCAACCATGCATATGAAAATAATGGTGACTTTTTGTAAAATTATTTTTTGTGATGGACCTAATGCATACTTCTTATTGAAGAAATGAGATATATTGGAATTAGCAGCCGAATGTATAGGTTTGACATCAAACTTTGGGGATACATTTTGGAACATAAGTAAAACAAAAAAAATCATAGTTTCTATGTATGTAGAGCTATATTCAATATCCAATCAGACTATTTCATACTCACGACCAAAGAAATCGAGGAGTGCTTAACTAAATATTTATCATAATTTTAGAACTGAATTATCTATAAATTAAAGATATAACCAAAAGAAAATAAGAGAAAGCCAACGCAAATAAAATTTAAAGTATGATCAAAGAATCATTGAGGCATATAGCTAACTGAGATATTACCCAACGCCAAGGTCTCCTGTCGTTACTTTGAGGGACTAAAGTCCTGAATCCTTGGAATCAAGATTTTGTATTGATATGCAATAAAAGTATTTTTTTTTCTTACATCTGGTCAGAAAAATGTGGCTTAAAATACATGAGCATGAAAATTTAATTACCTTAGTATTTCTATTTATTGCATCCATGCTTCGAATACATAAACTTCAAAACTAAATCAGCAGGGTGTATCTATTTTCAACCATGTACCTTAATATATAATGAAAACTTATATCCCATGTACGCACAAACAGCAGCCCTTCAAATGTAATGGTCCAGCCAGACATGTACCTCTATTTTCTCTCCATAATTTATAATTCCTAGATGTGATGAACTTCGGCTGTTTATAACCATGTAATGTGTGGCATGTAATGTGTGGAGGCATCAACTTTGCATCTAGGGTGAAAGGATTTTCCAGCAGAACCCAATCAAAGTGTTGATTGCTTTGCCAGCCACCTCACTACTATGATTAGTGATTCATCCGCCCATAGCTTAATTAAGCCATCGCCTTTCAATTTCATTGGTAGTTGAGTCAATGGCACTATTTCCTTATGATTAGTATCGTTGACGGAAACCAACGAACTTATGTCACCGAGTTGAAGGTCAAAACACGCTTGGCTGATACGATAGATTAATCCGTCGCTCATGTGGTATTCTTTGTTTGCTTTATTTGCCCAAGATAGTGGGAGGAATACTAATAGACCTTTGCCTAGTTGATGTTCTTTGCTGATTTTCTGGCTGGTGGCAGTGTGATTTGCCCATGCCAGCGGGAGCAATAACGTTGGATAGTTGCCCAGCTGATTTTTCACATGGCGGCAATCGCAATACATCATGCTAAGGCTAGGCCAGATCGGATGCGCGTCCAATGCTAAAAGGCATGCGATAGGCATAAATAGGTTAAACCAGTCAAAGGTCTAATAACAGTTTTTCAACAAAATTATAAAAGTCTACTGGTTACATGTAATATTTTAGTTTTTTAAAAGTATCTTCCAAATCGATGGTCGGATGTTTTTTTTCTTCTCTTTATAGAACGATGTAATCAACGTAGATCGCGTCGTTATTGCTTAATTGTTTTTATGCACGGCAATGATTTTTGTCCGCTGTTATTACTCTTTGAAATAGGTTTATGTTGACACAACATTGATGTTTTCAGTAAAAAGTTGCAATAATATATTCTTATCTGCAGGAAAATATAAATAGCAACCAATACTGTTGATTAGCCTGATCGCGATATATTTTACCGTACGTGCAGCCTCTTTGCATGGAGTGGCGCGAGTATGTTTTTTTTCTTGGCATATCTCTAGCCAGGTGCACGATCCATGCGTGGGCATGTTTACATGTTTCTATTTATTTATTTGACACGTATGGAAGTCAGTCTGGGTGAATAAAAAATGTACGTAACGTAATTTCTCGTTAAATCCTAACCGTTAATTACAGATCTAATAGTTAAAAATATTTATGATGATGTGGATTAATGTGGTGTCTCTATTTTAGACCCCGTATTATGCTTTTAGTATATAATAGATGACAGCTTCTGCACCATATGCGCCAGTGAAGGGTAGTCTGCTTGGGAGGCCACATCCTTGATCGGTGATGCGAGACCCACCACCGCCAACTCGACTGCTTCTTTTTCAGTCACACGAGCCGAATAGCATCGGTTCCTAACGGTCCTGAAGCGCTGGATGTATTCTGACACTGTTTCTCCGCGCTTCTGTCGTACTTGTGCTAGATCGGCAATGCCAGCCTCGGAAGCCTCTGAGTGATACTGCATGTGGAACTGTTCTTCCAACTGCTTCCAAGTCCGGATTGAGTCTGGTGGCAGCGATGTGTACCACCCGAAAGCCGATCCTGTGAGGGACTGTGCGAAGAACCTCACATGTAGTTCATCTGATGCTGAGATCGTGCCCAGCTGCGCCAAATATCGGCTCACGTGTTCGATTGAACTGGAGCCATCTGACCCACTAAACTTGGAGAATTCAGGGAGCCGATATTTGGGTGGTAGTGGGATCAAATCGTACTCGTTGGGGTACGGCTTGGAATAGCCGATTGCCCTCCTTTTCGGCACCATGCCGAACTGGTCTCTCAAGATTGTACTGATCTGATCCGCGGTGCTGGCTGCAGGAGTCGAACTCTGAAGATTCGCTGTAGTGGCATACTTAGCCAGGCACGCTTGCTTCTCAAGCTCTGAGCCAACTGCAGGAGTTGAGCTCTGGAGGTTCGTCGGAGTGGCATACTTAGCTAGCCACGTCTGCTTCTCAAGATCTGTTCCAGAAGTTCCTCCTGCTGTTCCAGAAGTCCCTGTTGTTGCAGTCTGGTTCGTGAGTGCCCAGTTCATCGCGGTCCGGCACGTATGTGCACGTGTATCCGTGAGGGATCTCCTTAGGCGCCTCATACAAGAACTGGTAATCACTAGGGTCACCACCGATCTTGTAGACGACGTATGCCGGTGAACTCGGCACTTCTGGTGCTGCCAACGCGAACGGCAGCGGTGGTCGGGACTGGAGTGGTATCTCTCCTTGGTGAGTCCCTAGAGCTGGTCCTGACGGAGAGTGCTGATGCCTCATGATTTCCTGGATCACCCGAAGGGCGACACGCTCCAAAGTGTTAACCAGGCTCTCAGAATGGCGGTGCAGCGAATGAGCTACCATGAAATTAATCTCCTGACGCAGAGACCTGGTGCGTTCTTCAGAAGGGGCGGACAGGTCCACTCCATCGAGCGCGCCTTCAGGTGAGAACCCTTTCCACCTGATGCCGTGTGAGCGGGTTCTCTGGAAAGAGCCGATGAGGTCGGCTTCGAGGATAGCTTTGACCTCGTCATACTTCTTCTTCAGCTCCTCAGTCAGATCTTCGTACGTGATCGGAGTACCTTCCGCCATCTCAGATGTAGATGGCGATGCGAGTTGATGTCGAAGACTGTCCCACCGGGCGTGCCGAATGTGTTGCGGTCAGAAACCCACCGGCGAGCAGCGACGGGCAACACGATAGAGCCGGGAGGCTCCCAGGACTGCGGCTGGCCCTGGTCCCTCGAGCGACGACCCGCAAAGCCTCGGCACGCACGTCCGATGCTGGTGCAAGGGCGTGCCACCTGACCTATACCTGGTCAGGAAGGTGATGGATTTGCTTCGCTTAGTTTCCTGCGTGGCATACACGTAAACATTAAATACGAGCCTCGATCGGCTCTCAGGTTGTCATGTGAATCGGCTCAAGGAGCTGATCCACCCATGATCCGTATGAGGTATACGATCACATGGTGGTCCTGCTTGATCAATATAAAGCTAAAACGACCTACGACGATTTAGGGTTTTCACCACATAATCGGAACATCCTACGCGTGATTGAGCCTGGCAGCCACGCACGGTGATAATAAACCGACCCTAGACAAGGCCTAAAAACCAACATGAAGTTGATCCCAGAACATCTCATCTAGGGCTAGCAAACTACACCCTACGTGCTACTCGGATCCTTCAACCCGTTTGCAAGGCCTAACTATGCAGATATTAAACTAATCCTTGAAGAACAAGGAGCAATCATAACGGATCGGATCTACTAAATAATGATCAAGCGAGGTGCCGCCCTTACACCTAAGATAGGTGTAAGGGCGGCTAGACGTCTAAGGGTTGCATGGACGAAAGCATATGATACGATGAAACAATGCTAACCCTAACACATCTATGATAACTACGTTGCTCGCCATCAACAAGGCTTCGGCACGAGCAACGCATGAACAACGAATAAACGTGTACTCGCCTAGATCGCAAGATGCGATCTAGGCAGCATGATGCTTACCCGGAAGAAACCCTCGAAACAAGGGGTTGGCGATGCGCCTAGATTGGTTTGTGATGAACGTGATTGTTGTTTTTCTCAATAACCCTAGATACATATTTATAGTCCGTAGACTTTCTAACGTGGGAGTAATCCCAACCGTGCACGAGCCAAATTCTATCTAACCGACACGTATCCTACTATATTTACAGATACACGGGCAAACTAGCCCAAACTTTGTATACCAGGCCGATTCATGTACTTCTTCCAGGTATATTCTTCAAGCCCATCTTAATCGCGGCCCACCACTGATCCGGTCAAATTCTGGTGATAACAGCAGGTACCTAGACAAAGCGAAGCAGAGGTTCAGCGGGATGAAGTCTCACGACTGTCACGTGCTGATGACGCAGATACTTCCGGTTGCAATCCGTGGGATCATGGACGCGCACATCCGTGAAACGCTTTTTGGCCTATGCAACTTTTTCGATGTCATCTCTCGGAAGTCTGTTGGCGTGAGGCAACTTAGAAGGCTACAGGAAGAGATCGTGGTGATACTGTGCGAGCTTGAGATGTACTTCCCGCCCGCATTCTTCGACGTTATGGTGCATCTGCTGGTACATATCATGGAGGATATCATCCAACTGGGGCCGACGTTCCTGCACAACATGATGCCGTTCGAACGGATGAATGGTGTCATCAAAGGGTACGTTCGCAACAGGGCACGTCCAGACGGAAGCATAGCCAAGGGCTTTCTGACCGAAGAGTGCATCTCCTTCTGCGCGAGTTATCTAGAAATCGAGAACCATGTTGGCCTGCCCGTAAACAGGCATCTCGGGAAGCTCGCTGGATGGGGTCACCGCGAGGGTAGCCGCGAAATGCATGTCGACTTCAAGGGTCGAATCGCCGACTTTGAAAGAGCAAACCTAGTCGCGCTACAACACATAGACGTGGTCGATCCTTGGGTGGTAGAGCACAAAACCTTCATCGCAAAGACGTACAGTGATCAGGGCCAAAAGAGGACGGATGGAGATATAATCAAAGAGCACAACTCAACCTTCACGCGGTGGTTCAAGGACAAGATGCTGACGTACCATATAGATGAGGTTTCTTCTGCGGAAGAAAAACTCATATTCGCCTTGTCACAGGGCGCCGAACACAACCTGATGACATTTTAGGCGTACGATATCAACGGCTACACATTCTACACCGAGGAAAAAGGACATGAAGAGCGATTATCAGAACTCCGGGGTAACGATGGAGTCCTACACCGGTGACATCAAGCAGAGATACTACGGAAAGATCGAGGAGATCTGGGAGCTGAGCTACGCCGGAGAGAATGTGCCGATGTTCCGTGTCAGGTGGGCCAAGAACGTCGTAAAAGAAGACCGGCATTTCACCACCATGGTTATACCCGAAGCCAAATCCAAGACAGCGGGCACAAAGGTCACCGCGAAATATGAGCCATGGGTACTAGCTTCCCAAGTGGACCAATGCTTCTTCATTACCGACCCGCAAAAGCCCAGCCGTGTTGTCGTGAGGAGAGGCAAAAGGAGCATCATCGGAATGCATGGAGCCACCAACGAGCTAGACTTTGACCAGTACGGCGATCCGAAGATGGAAGATGACGACGACGATGATGAAGAACCATACACAACAAGAAGAAGCAGGACCACCCTACCTAAAGGCCGTCCATTCATGAGAAGAAGTCTAGGAGTTCCGGGGCTAAATTATTCAACCGCGAGAAAGAAGGGCAAGAAGATTGTGAAAAGATAATTATGTATCATTTTCTTGTATGAATAATGGATGTCATATTGTTAATCTACACATTGTACCGATCAAAATAGACATATAATTTATATTTTTGGATATTTTCAAGATTCTATAGTATTTTAAATATTCTACATAATTCTAATTATTTATGCCTTTTATTTTGGTGTATGTTGGGGGGATGACCCCCGGTATGCCAAAGGCATGCCAAACCGGATGGTTTGAGCCATCAAGATACCGGTTTAATGTTCGTACCGGAACATAGAGATAAGAAGTTAGCTAAGTGAGGCTAAGCCGGTATCCCCAAGAGGGGTATGCCGGAACCGGGTGAGAAGATACCGGGCTACCGGAAAGAAGAGCATGTCGGCAGAACTGGTCAAAGTTTCTCTCCAGAGCTAGAAGACAAAGATGAGCTAAGCAAAGTAGCTTTAAACGAAGAGCTGACGATAAAGAGAAGGATGACGGTCAAAGAAGCCGGAGGACGTCAGCATCCCTGATTAAAGAGGACTCCGGTGTCATCTATGATTAAAGTAGCTTTATAAAGTAGTTTGTCTAGTCAAAGATACCATTAGGGTTTCTTGCCCTGTAAGCCACCCTCTCCCCTATATAAGGAGAGGGGGCAGCCCTTCTCACGGGCACGCACGCACGAAGAGAGCTAGGTTTAGAAGAACACCTGTACTGAGAAACTTGTAACCTGTTGAGATCAATAAAGAAGATGATCTAGAGCGAGTTCTTCCTTATGTCTTTCTTCTTCAACCTCTAGCCTTGGCTAAGTTCTTGAGGAAACCATCCGGAAGTTCATCCCATCTGATCACAAACCCTCCCCCGAATCCTCTTGCGTCCATTCGGCCCCAACTTAAGCCATCCTATGGCATCTGTCTGTTCACCACGACGACAGTTGGCGCCCACCGTGGGGCATGAAGTGGCGCTTGCTGGAGTACACATTCGGGCGGGCATCCTCGAGGTCGCCGGCGAACGTACGGTGTCCGCGCTCGTGCAGCGCATCTACGACATGGACTTCATCAACGACAACGCGGGCTGCTTCACCAACGGCGGCATCTTCCCCAAGAACGGCCGCACCATCGAGTTCGGCAGCCACCGCGTCTACTTCGGCACCGTCCCCGTGCGCCAGTGCCTCTCGCCGGTGCTGGTGGCGCCGGAACCGCCAAGGTGGCTCTGTGCTGGCCGCGCCGCCGGCAGCGTCGAGGTAATGATGACCGGTGTGGTTGGTGCAGGCAAGGAGGCTGCAGATGAAGGTGCTGGTCGTGCGGTTTCAACCCGTGCGGCCAAGCCACCGCTGGAGCGCGACACCGGCGCACCGGGAGCGTCTTCCGCACCACCGGCAACACCCCTCCAAGCGGCGATGAACGTGCTGGCAACGCCCATCGCGCAGAACATCGACCCGGCGGCGGCTCAGGCGGAGCTGGAGGCGCAACGCCAGAAGCTGCTCGCGAACGGCGCCGACATCGTCCGGGCGCAGCGCGAGCTGAACCTAACCCTACGTGAGTACAACGCTGCCCATGGCTTTGCTTCTGTAGCGCTCATGCTGCTAGGATACCGGAGAACCGGCTTAAGGCTCGCAATCTAGATCAGGATTTGCGCAAGGAAGTTCTTGCCGGCAAAAGTACCTCTGCATCTGTTAGCATCGTGGAAAAACCTAAGTACAGTAGCCCGGATAAAACTATAAAAGCTGCTAAGGCTGCTGTAGAGCTGTGTGATTCGCTTACCGGAGATGCTCTGGCAAAACAACAAGAGCGTGTTAGAGAGCTGCTAGACACTATCGAGCAGCAGAACGCTGAGCAGCTGGTTAAGCTGAACAAGGCTGTGGCCTCAAAATCCGCGCGTTCAACAAAGAATGCCGGAAGCAAGTCCCATGGGCAGGCATCGTCCCCCCATCCGGACAGAAGAAAAGAAAAAGAGATGAACGCACAGCAGATGACTGTGTACGATCCGGTTCTTGCCGGAAAGCAACAAGCCGGGCAACACGAGGCCGGTAGAAAAAGCCAAGGGGCAGATCGAGGCTACGCCAGAGGAGGTTATGCCGGAAACAATCATGCCGGCAGACATGAAACCGGGCAAAATTATCGAGCTGCAAGGGCAGCATATGAGGAAATGCCACCGCCAAGGTACCGGCAGGCAAGAGCCGCGGAACCGGAAAGGTATGAAGAGGGAGATTCTGAGGTAGAACGAACAAGAGTCTACCGGAACCCTTTGGGGGAACGCCTGGGCGAAAGATGCTTGCCAGACCACGATGCGAGGCACAGGTTGGACAGGGTACATCTTTCCGAAATGATCGAATCTGAGGGTCCTCCTGGCCCAAAATGCTTTGGCCCACGGATCATGAGAGAAGAGCCACCGGTACGCAATTTCCAGCTGCCCCGGGATACAAAAACGTATGACGGCACGACCAAGCCGGAAGATTGGCTAGCGGACTATGTCACGGTTGTTTACGTAGCTGGTGGTGGAGTAAACCGGCGTTGGGCGGTAAGAATCATACCGTCCTACTTGGTAGGCCCTGCACGGATTTGGCTTAACAACCTGCCGGCAGGAAGCATCAACGGATGGCTGGACTTTGAGGAAGCCTTCGTAAACAACTTCAGTAGCACTTACAAGAGGCCAAACCGGCCCCAACAGCTCGCTTTATGCCAGCAACGTGCCGGTGAAACAGACAGGGATTATCTCACCCGGTGGAACTCAATGAGAAACACGTGTGAAGGAGTGATTGAAGCACAAGCAATTGCTTGGTTCGAGTCAAGGATGCCGGAGAGGATCACCGCTGTGGCAAAAGCTGCAAAGAAGCATGCCGGCAACCTTGGCGGAGATGATACGTGTGGCGGACAGCTATGCATTGGGAGACCCATTGCAACCGGCAGTACAAGCTGAGCCGGAGCAGTCAAACCCGCCTCAGCAGCGACAGGAACAATACCGGGACAACCGGAACAACAAAAGAAGGGAGGATTTCCCGGATCGAAGATACGCTCCGCAGCACGTTGCTGCTGTGCAAGAAAATTATGATGCCGGCGGCAGCCAGAGGCAAAAAACCGGATCGCAGCCATGGGCGGGTCCTAAAAAGCAGTGGGTCGAAAAGAAACCCTGGGGCCAGAAAAAGAATTGGCAAGAACCCAATACACCATGGAAGGTGCCATGGACCAACCTTGCCGGTGGCACACGCCGAACCCGGATCACCCGTCAAACCACCTGACGAAGGATTGCTCTTGGACCAAGTACTTGATGCAAAAGGGAGCAGTAAAGGATGCACAGGCACAAGGGTGCTCCACAATGTTGCCACCATCGCAAGATATGCTGCGTCAGCAACATCTACCACCACCACCACCACTTACCGGAGCAAATGCTTTACCGGTGCAGCCTCAACCAAACAGGCAACAATACCAGCAAGTTAACCGGGTGGAGCAAAACGATGATCAACCACCTCCACCGGCACCTTTAGGCCGGAATGTTTACGAGGGCCGGCTGGGTCAACGAGGGGAAGCCGGTCCTTTCCCACACCGCGCGTAGCCACGGACACATCCGCCTGATTCCACTTCTCAGCGTAATCAAGCAGATGACCCAAGTCTTTGCCCTCGCGCTTCAGCTCAACAATCCGGCCCAGGAGGCCGGAAGGTTTTTCTTGGACCGCAGCAGCGGCAGGCCCGACATGCAGCACTAGGGACTGCGAGCCGCTTGATGCGCTGCCGTCCACGGCCTTTCCGCGGGACGCCCCCGGCTTGAGGAACTGGGTGATCTTGGGGGCCGCCAGCGGCGGTTTTGGCATAGTCGCGGGAAGTCCTTGGCTCGGCGGAGGTGTTGGCGTGGCCCCGGTCGCCTCAGGAACAGGGGTTTCCGGCGGCGGCGTTGGTGTGGCGTCAGTCTGCTCAGGAATTGGAGCTTCTGGCGCTGATGTAGAGGTTGCCGGCACGGAAGTTTCCGGCACGGCCTTGGAGGGAGAAGAGCGTGAACTCTTCTTCTTTTTCTTCTTTTCTTTCTGGACGGGAGGAACCGAAGGTTCCGCCCGCCCGGCAGCTTCTTCTTCGGCGCCGATGTTGCTGGCGCCGGTGTCTTGGGTTTCAGGAGGGGAGGTAAGATCCTCCTCCGCGCGGTGATCAGGAGATTTAGGGGCCGCGCGCCCCGAACTTGTAGTGCCCCCCGGAGGGGAGGCAGAGATGTTGCCGGCACCAGATGGTGTCGGGCTTGAGTGAGGAGGAGGAGTTGAGGTCCTCGCGGAGCCGGCAGAGCCCTCAGGCCTGGGCCCAAGCTTGAGCGCAGGGCTGAAAGAGAGAAAAAGAAAGAGTTGGAAAAAAGCAACCGGAAAAGAACTTGGCAAAAACGAGACAAGCAAAGGAACGGGGCTTACCCGGAGGAGGTGGGCATCTGCTTGCCCTTGTAGCGCCTCGTGCCTACTTGCTTCCCCGCAAAGGGTTCAGTCCGGAAGCGTTTGGCAGGAGGGGCTTGGCTTGACCCGGCATCCGTCGCCGGGGTCTTGTTCTTCTTGCCCCCAACGGTGAGTTTGTCCAGAAACTCCTGGCCAACCTCGGCCTGCAGCGGGGTGACATGCTCATGAACCTGTGGGTTGATGTTGGCTGAGGGAAGATCTACAGAGGAACGATAACGGTAAAATATGAGAGATCAAATAGAGAAGCTACCTCAAGCAAGGTCAGGTCGTCAGACGAACCGGCGGGTTCCGGCGGAGACTTGCCGAGGCGCGAGGCTGGGGTCCTGCCCATCTTCAGATCCCGCCAATGAATGACGGGGTCGGGGTCAAACTTGTCTAAACCGCGCTTCCGGCAAGGGCCTCGCCGGTCAGACTCGATGCCGGGGAAACGGTCCTTGGCCTGAAAGAACAAAAGAGAAAAAAGGGTTAATCACAGTGCAAAAGTTACCGGTAAACCGACCCGAGTTGCGTAATTTCTTACTTCTTGGGTCGGGGGGTTAGTGGAACTAAGAGGCCGAAGGCCCCATTCCCAATCTTCCGACATGGCAGTCTGGCAGATCTGCCCGGCCTTGAGGACGACGTCCTTCTTGCTGAGAGGGATTCCGGTAATCTTCGTAGGATCACCGGGACCGTACATCTCGCTCATCTTATGCATGCGGCGCTTGAGAGGAAGCACCCGGCGCGAGATAAAGGCGCGGATAATATCATCTGAGCAGATGTTGGTGTCCTTCATCAGCTGTTTCATGAAGCGTATAATCCGGTTGGTCTCTATGTGAGACTCCTTTGGATTGTAGCTCCAGTTGGCCCTCGTGGGCGGTGCCGGATTGAAAGGCGGCAGGTCGATGAGATCCGCGGCGCCGTTGTTCTTCACATAGAAAAAGGTCCCTTGCCATAGCCGGCATGACTCGAGACCGGAAAACTTGAAAAAAGGGGCTCCCCTGGCGGGAGCCGATGATGCAAGACCCGCATTGTACGGGAGGTTTGGGTTTAGGAATTTCCTTGCCCTGAACGGAGTTAATCCGAAGAGCAAAGAAACGGGCAAACGTCTCGCGAGTGGGACGAATGCCGATGTAAGCCTCCATGAAGGTGGCATAGCAGGAGAGGTAGAAAATGGCGTTGTCGGGAAGATGGTGAGGTTGAAGTTGATAGAAATCAAGGAATCTCCGGAAGAAATCGGAGACAGGAAGGCCGAAGCCGCGCTCAAAGTGAGCGAGAAAGACAACTCGTTCACCGGGTTCGGGCACCGGTACGATCTCGTCGCCAGGGAGCCGGCAGGTTACCCCATCCGGAATCCTCCGGGACCGGTAAAGCCAGTCGATCTCATACTGGCTAACGTTGGAGCCCATCCAGGCCCCGCGGGTGATACCGGAAGAATCCGTGCCGGAAGCTTCGCTAGAACTACCGGACTCATGATTGCTACCGGAGTCAGTGTCCATCTGGGCAAGATCGGCGGATAATCCGTCGGAAGATCTGCTACGCCGGCTGGCGGAGGAAGAGGCAGAAGAAGAGGTAGAGGAAGATTCCCACTAGACATAAAATTTGGTGTAGAGAAACAAGAATCCCAAGAACTACCCCCGCGCGAAGATCTACGAAAGAGAGAAAAAGCAAGGAAAAGAAGAAGTAAATACGCTACCAAGCTGAGATCTGGAAAGCAAGCAAAAGAGGGGTAAACCCAGATTAAGCCTAACCTGAGGCGGCGGAGTCGCAGAGGAAGGAGTTCGCCGGTGGATTGGCGAGCTTGCCGTGGGCGAGGAACTTCGTCGACGGTGAGGTGGAAAGGAGCTTGAAAGAGCGCCAATGTCGCGGCCGCAAGGAGAGCACCGCGGAGAGTCTTCACGCGGTGAAGTCCGGCGACGTCCGGCGAAGCAGTAGCGAAGGTTCGCTGGGCGGCGGAGCTCAAGCGGCGAACGGAGTGGCGGAGACGCGAGAGCAAGGAGCACTTGTGCGCGAGGAACTGGAGAATGCGAGAAGAGGAAGAAGAAGGAGCGGTTTCGCCTTATAAGGGAAGAGGGAGACGTGGGCCGAAAACCGCTGGGCCTCGGCGCTTTGGGTCGTGGGCCGCGACGGTTCGCTCCACGGGCCGCCACGTGACATGGTGGTACACGCGAGAAAATAGAAAGCCACATGGTGGTACACACGGTTCCAGAGAGGTGGTTGGGATTCGCTGTGAAGCAATTAATGCGCGCGCGGAAGCCGAAGGGAAGTGACCCCTGACACTGGCACGTCAGTCACAGTGCGCATGTCACTGACAGGCGCGGGACCCAATATATTCTCGACTTCGCCGAGGAGGTATTTAATGACTAACATGCCGGTAAATAAGATGCCGGAAGATGCCTTGCAAGCAGAGAAAACGTAAATCTGGGCAAAGAAGCCGGATCTAAGCTGGGAGACGGAAAAGTTAAACCGGTATCTAAGAACGTGAGAACCTGGCATGGTCTGTTGGATAGAATCCACCAGACTATACCAGCTTCGGGGACTAATGTTGGGGGATGACCCCCGGTATGCCAAAGGCATGCCAAACCGGATGGTTTGAGCCATCAAGATACCGGTTTAATGTTCGTACCGGAACATAGAGATAAGAAGTTAGCTAAGTGAGGCTAAGCCGGTATCCCCAAGAGGGGTATGCCGGAACCGGGTGAGAAGATACCGGGCTACCGGAAAGAAGAGCATGTCGGCAGAACTGGTCAAAGTTTCTCTCCCGAGCTAGAAGACAAAGATGAGCTAAGCAAAGTAGCTTTAAACGAAGAGGCGACGATAAAGAGAAGGATGACGGTCAAAGAAGCCGGAGGACGTCGGCATCCACGATTAAAGAGGACTCCGGTGTCATCTATGATTAAAGTAGCTTTATAAAGTAGTTTGTCTAGTCAAAGATACCATTAGGGTTTCTTGCCCTGTAAGCCACCCTCTCCCCTATATAAGGAGAGGGGGCAGCCCTTCTCACGGGCACGCACGCACGAAGAGAGCTAGGTTTAGAAGAACACCTGTACTGAGAAACTTGTAACCTGTTGAGATCAATAAAGAAGATGATCTAGAGCGAGTTCTTCCTTATGTCTTTCTTCTTCAACCTCTAGCCTTGGCTAAGTTCTTGAGGAAACCATCCGGAAGTTCATCCCATCTGATCACAAACCCTCCCCCGAATCCTCTTGCGTCCATTCGGCCCCAACTTAAGCCATCCTATGGCATCTGTCTGTTCACCACGACGACAGTGTATTATGCTATTTTGGATGTTTATGATAGTGTTAAATCAATTTAAAAAGAAAAGGAAAAAAATGGGGCCGCCAGGGTTCGAACCTGGGCGGCAGGGTTTGGCACAAACCAACCAGGGACAGAGCCAGTGCGTTACGTTTCGGGATATGTTAACTCCCCACGCGATTGTCTTTTGACCTAAACCTAAAGAGGCAGTGGCGCACCCCGAGAGGTGCGCTATTGCTAAGCCTCATAGTGGCGCACCCCTAGAGGTGTGCTATTGCTAAGGGGAGTCGGGGACTTAGAGAAAAATCCCCTTCTCTTCCCCGTCCCGACCAGATCCCCTCTTCCTTGCGACGCCCTGCGCCCTCCTTGATGCGTGTAATTGACACGTCCGTTGGGAACCCCAAGAGGAAGGTGTGATGCGCACAGCGGCAAGTTTCCCTCAGTAAGAAACCAAGGTTTAATCGAACCAGTAGGAGTCAAGAAGCACGTTGAAGGTTGATGGCGGCGAGATGTAGTGCGGCGCAACACCGGAGATTCCGGCGCCAACGTGGAACCTGCACAACACAACCAAAGTACTTTGCCCCAACGAAACAAGTGAGGTTGTCAATCTCAGCGGCTTGCTGTAACAAAGGATTAACCGTATTGTGTGGAAGATGATTGTTTGCAAGAAAACAGTAAAAACAAGTATTGCAGCAGATTTGTATTTCGGTATAAAAGAATGGACCGGGGTCCACAGTTCACTAGAGGTGTCTCTCCCATAAGATAAAAGCATGTTGGGTGAACAAATTACAGTCGGGCAATTGACAAATAGAGAGGGCATAACAATGCACATACATGTCATGATAAGTACGGTGAGATTTAATTGGGCATTACGACAAAGTACATAGACCGCCATCCAAGCGCATCTATGCCTAAAAAGTCCACCTTCGAGGTTATCATCCGAACCCCTTCCGGTATTAAGTTGCTAACAACGAGACAATTGCATTAAGTATTGCGCGTAATGTAATCAATAACTACATCCTCGGACATAGCATCAATGTTTTATCCCTAGTGGCAACGAGCACATCCATAACCTTAGGGGTTTCGTCACTCCCCGGATTCACGGAGACATGAACCCACTATCGAGCATAAATACTCCCTCTTGGAGTTACTAGCATCAACTTGGCCAGAGCCTCTACTAATAACGGAGAGCATGCAAGATCATAAACAACACATAGGTAATAACTTGATAATTAACATAACATGGTATTCTCTATCCATCGGATCCCGACAAACACAACATATAGCATTACAGATATATGATCTTGATCATGTTAGGCAGCTCACAAGATCCAACAATGAAGCACAATGAGGAGAAGACAACCATCTAGCTACTGCTATGGACCCATAGTCCAGGGGTGAACTACTCACTCATCACTCTGGAGGCGACCATGGCGGTGAAGAGTCCTCCGGGAGATGAATCCCCTCTCCGGCCGGGTGCCGGAGGAGATCTCCGAATCCCCCGAGATGGGATTGGCGGCGGCGGCGTCTCGCGGAAGGTTTTCCGTATCGTGGCTCTCGGTACTGGGGTTTTCGCGACGGAGGCTTTAAGTAGGCGGAAGGGCAATGTGGGGGGCCACACGAGGGCCCCACACCACAGGACGGCGCGGCCAGGGCCTGGGCCGCGCCGCCCTATGGTGGCGGCGCCTCGTGGCCCCACTTCGACTCCTCTTCGGTCTTCTGGAAGCTTCGTGGCAAAATAGGACCCCGGGCGTTGATTTCGTCCAATTCCGAGAATATTTCGTTACTAGGATTTACGAAACCAAAAATAGCAGAAAACAACAAGCGGCTCTTCGGCATCTTGTTAATAGGTTAGTTCCGGAAAATGCACGAATATGACATAAAGTGTGCATAAAACATGTAGATATCATCAATAATGTGGCATGGAACATAAGAAATTATCGATACGTCGGAGACGTATCAGCATCCCCAAGCTTAGTTCTGCTCGTCCCGAGCGAGTAAAACGATAACAAAGATAATTTCTGAAGTGACATGCCATCATAACCTTGATCATACTATTTGTAAACATATGTAATGAATGCAGCGATCAAAACAATGGTAATGACATGAGTAAACAAGTGAATCATAAAGCAAAGACTTTTCATGAATAGTACTTCAAGACAAGCATCAATAAGTCTTGCATAAGAGTTAACTCATAAAGCAATAAATCAAAGTAAAGGTATTAAAGCAACACAAAGGAAGATTAAGTTTCAGCGGTTGCTTTCAACTTATAACATGTATATCTCATGGATAATTGTCAACATAGAGTAATATAATAAGTGCAATATGCAAGTATGTAGGAATCAATGCACAGTTCACACAAGTGTTTGCTTCTTGAGGTGGAGAGAGATAGGTGAACTGACTCAACATAAAAGTAAAAAGAATGGTCCTTCAAAGAGGAAAGCATCGATTGCTATATTTGTGCTAGAGCTTTTATTTTGAAAACATGAAACAATTTTGTCAACGGTAGTAATAAAGCATATGAGTTATGCAAATTATATCTTACAAGTTGCAAGCCTCATGCATAGTATACTAATAGTGCCCGCACCTTGTCCTAATTAGCTTGGACTACCGGATCATTGCAATACATATGTTTTAACCAAGTGTCACAATGGGGTACCTCCATGCCGCTCTGTACAAAGGTCTAAGGAGAAAGCTCGCATTTTGGATTTCTCGCTTTTGATTATTCTCAACTTAGACATCCATACCGGGACAACATGGACAACAGATAATGGACTCCTCTTTAATGCATAAGCATGTGACAACAATTATTATTCTCATATGAGATTGAGGATATATGTCCAAAGCTCGAAACTTCCACCATGAATCATGGCTTTAGTTAGCGGCCCAATGTTCTTCTCTAACAATATGCATGCTCCAACCATTAAGGTGGTAGATCTCTCTTACTTCGGACAAGACGGACATGCATAGCAACTCACATGATATTCAACAAAGAATAGTTGATGGCGTCCCCGAAGCATGGTTATCGCACAACAAGCAACTTAATAAGAGATAAAGTGCATAAGTACATATTCAATACCACAATAGTTTTTAAGGCTATTTTGTCCCATGAGCTATATATTGCAAAGGTGAATGATGGAATTTTAAAGGTAGCACTCAAGCAATTTACTTTGGAATGGCGGAGAAATACCATGTAGTAGGTAGATATGGTGGACACAAATGGCATAGTGGTTGGCTCAAGGATTTTGGATGCATGAGAAGTATTCCCTCTCGATACAAGGTTTAGGCTAGCAAGGTTATTTGAAACAAACACAAGGATGAACGGTGCAGCAAAACTCACATAAAAGACATATTGAAAACATTATAAGACTCTACACCGTCTTCCTTGTTGTTCAAACCTCAATACTAGATATTATCTAGACTCTAGAGAAACCAAATATGCAAACCAAATTAGCAAGCTCTAAGTGTTTCTTCATTAATAGGTGCAAAGTATATGATGCAAGAGCTTAAACATGAGCACAACAATTGCCAAGTATCAAATTATCCAAGACATTTTAGAGTTACTACATGTAGTATTTTCCAATTCCAACCATATAACAATTTAACGAAGAAGAAACTTCGCCATGAATATTATGAGTAGAGCCTAAGGACATACTTGTCCATATGCTACAGCGGAGCGTGTCTCTCTCCCACAAAGTTAATGCTAGGATCCATTTTATTCAAACAAAACAAAAAAAACAAAAACAAACGGACGCTCCAAGCAAAGTGCATAAGATGTGACGGAATAAAAATATAGTTTCGGGGAGGAACACTGATAATGTTGTCGATGAAGAAGGGGATGCCTTGGGCATCCCCAAGCTTAGACGCTTGAGTCTTCTTAGAATATGCAGGGGTGAACCACCGGGCATCCCCAAGCTTAGAGCTTTCACTCTCCTTGATCATATTGTATCATACTCCTCTCTTGATCCTTGAAAACTTCCTCCACACCAAACTCGAAACAACTCATTAGAGGGTTAGTGCACAATAAAAATTAACATGTTCAGAGGTGACACAATCATTCTTAACACTTCTGGACATTGCATAAAGCTACTGGACATTAATGGATCAAAGAAATTCATCCAACATAGCAAAAGAGGCAATGCGAAATAAAAGGCAGAATCTGTCAAAACAGAACAGTCCATAAAGATGGATTTTATTAGGGCACCAGACTTGCTCAAATGAAAATGCCCAAATTGAATGAAAGTTGCGTACATATCTGAGGATCACTCACGTAAATTGGCTTAATTTTCTGAGTTTCCTACAGATAATTAGACCCAGATTCGTGACAGCAAAGAAATCTGTTTCTGCGCAGTAATCCAAATCTAGTATTTACTTTACTATCAAAGACTTTACTTGGCACAAAAAAACATAAAACTAAGATAAGGAGAGGTTGCTACAGTAGTAAACAACTTCCAAGACTCAAATATAAAACAAAAATACTGTAGTAAAAACATGGGTTGTCTCCCATAAGCGCTTTTCTTTAACGCCTTTCAGCTAGGCGCAGAAAGTGTGTATCAAGTATTATCAAGAGATGAAGCATCGACATTACCTTGGGTGTTGGGAGTTTTCTCAACCATGCATAGTATGTTGGATACATAAGTTTCAGCGGCTCCCTTTTCATTAGTCTTGGGCTTGCTGCTCTCATCAAACAAATTTTCAGGAACAAGCCAAGCATAGTTATTTTCTAGTGCATCATTCATAGCTAGGAGTTTACATGGTATTGGTGCTTTGATCTCCCCACCATCATTAATATTATTAGTGTACCTTATTCTATCCATGTCCATTTTTTCAAGGAGACCAACAAAATTAGTATGAGAACCAAGCATATTAAATTTAGCAAAGACCTTTCTAGCCTCTCTTGCTAGACCACCAAATTCTCTAAGAAGGGTTTCTAAAACAAAATCTTTCTTCTCCCCCTCTTCCATATCACCGAGTGTAAGAAACATATGTTGGATTATAGGATTGAGATTAACAAATTTAGTTTCCAACATGCGAACTAAAGCAGACAGCAGCAATTTCATAAGTAGGAGCAAGTTCTACCAAGTGTCTATCTTCAAAATCTTCAACGGTACTAACATGACTGAAAAATTCTTCTATATTGTTTCTCCCAATTATAGACCCGCGTCCTACCGGTATGTCTTTTGTGGTAAAATTAAAAGGAAACATGATGAATCAAATAAATGCAAGTAACTAATTTTTTTGTGTTTTTAATATAACGAACAAGATAGCAAATAAAGTACAGCTAGCAACTAATTTTTTTGTGTTTTGATATAAGTGCAGCAAACAAAGTAGTAAATAAAATAAAGCAAGACAAAAACAAAGTAAAGAGATCGGGAAGTGGAGACTCCCCTTGCAGCGTGTCTTGATCTCCCCGGCAACGGCGCCAGAAATTTGCTTGATGCGTGTAATTGACACGTCCGTTGGGAACCCCAAGAGGGAGGTGTGATGCGCACAGCGGCAAGTTTCCCTCAGTAAGAAACCAAGGTTTAATCGAACCAGTAGGAGTCAAGAAGCACGTTGAAGGTTGATGGCGGCGGGATGTAGTGCGGCGCAACACCGAGAGATTCCGGCGCCAACGTGGAACCTGCACAACACAACCAAAGTACTTTGCCCCAACGAAACAAGTGAGGTTGTCAATCTCACCGGCTTGCTATAACAAAGGATTAAGCTGTATTGTGTGGAAGATGATTGTTTGCGGGAAAACGAGTAAAAACAAGTATTGCAGTAGATTTGTATTTCAGTATAAAAGAATGGACCGGGGTCCACAGTTCACTAGAGGTGTCTCTCCCATAAGATAAAAGCATGTTGGGTGAACAAATTACAGTCGGGCAATTGACAAATAGAGATGGCATAACAATGCACATACATGTCATGATAAGTACAGTGAGATTTAATTGGGCATTACGACAAAGTACATAGACCGCCATCCAACTGCATCTATGCCTAAAAAGTCCACCTTCAGGTTATCATCCGAACCCCTTCCAGTATTAAGTTGCTAACAATAGACAATTGCATTAAGTATTGCGCGTAATGTAATCAATAACTACATCCTCGGACATAGCATCAATGTTTTATCCCTAGTGGCAACAGCACATCCATAACCTTAGGGGTTTCTGTCACTCCCCAGATTCACGGAGACATGAACCCACTATCGAGCATAAATACTCCCTCTTGGAGTTACTAGCATCAACTTGGCCGAGCCTCTACTAATAACGGAGAGCATGCAAGATCATAAACAACACATAGGTAATAACTTGATAATTAACATAACATGGTATTCTCTATCCATCGGATCCCGACAAACACAACATATAGCATTACGGATAGATGATCTTGATCATGTTAGGCAGCTCACAAGATCCAACAATGAAGCACAATGAGGAGAAGACAACCATCTAGCTACTGCTATGGACCCATAGTCCAGGGGTGAACTACTCACTCATCACTCCGGAGGCGACCATGGCGGTGAAGAGTCCTCCGGGAGATGAATCCCCTCTCCGGCAGGGTGCCGGAGGAGATCTCCGGAATCCCCCGAGATGGGATTGGCGGCGGCGGCGTCTGCGGAAGGTTTTCCGTATCGTGGCTCTCGGTACTCGGGGTTTTCGCGACGGAGGCTTTAAGTAGGCGGAAGGGCAACGTGGGGGGCCACACGAGGGCCCCACACCACAGGTCGGCGCGGCCGGGGCCCGGGCCGCGCCGCCCTATGGTGGCGGCGCCTCGTGGCCCCACTTCGACTCCTCTTCGGTCTTCCGGAAGCTTCGTGGCAAAATAGGACCACGGGCGTTGATTTCGTCCAATTCGAGAATATTTCGTTACTAGGATTTACGAAACCAAAAACAGCGAGAAAACGACAAGCGGCTCTTCGGCATCTTGTTAATAGGTTAGTTCCAGAAAATGCACGAATATGACATAAAGTGTGCATAAAACATGTAGATATCATCAATAATGTGGCATGGAACATAAGAAATTATCGATACGTCGGAGACGTATCACTCCTCTCCCACCAGCGGCCGCCACCCCTCCCCTGAGCGACGCCACCCCTCCTCTCACGCGAGCGGCCACAGACACCGGCGGCCAGATCCCCTCGACCTCGATCTACCGGTGGCCTCTCCCCCTCGATTTACCGCCTGCCGCCGTCGCGTCGCCGCAGGTGAGGCCCGTCTCCCCTCCCTCCCTCTCGACCTAGCGGCGTCCCTCCGTCTACTAACCACATCATGGACACCAGCGCAGGCGCCCAGTTCTTCATCGGCCACCAGTTCGTCAACGGCCCCAGTTCGTCGGCCACCAGTAGGCGCTCAACCTCAAGAACAATGTCAACCTGCGCAAGGACCCCGAGGACCCCGACCGCCTCCAGCCGCCATCGCCGTCGCCGTAGGTGAGGCCCCTCTCCCCTCCCTCCCTCTCTATCAGGACCCCGATGGGACTCTGATTGCCATGGATAGAGAGAAGGGGATTGGAGCACTCGGGCTCAGATTCTAGCAACTAAGAACAGAAAGTAGATAAACTAAATTAGGGATTTTATTATGCTTGATCCTCCCATCCTCCCCACTCGTCCTTTATAACATAGGATCGAGCTCAAGCAAGTTACAGTAGTAAACTTCTGGAGCATTGTTGCTGGTTTGGTGCTCTTCAGTTAACTGAATGTTTGTGAATTAGCTACTAGCTAATGTTCTCTAAAGTTTTGCAAATGAAATATTTGAAATGTTTCAAATTAAAAGTGGTGCTACTGCTAGCAGCAGGTTCATTTAGTTTCATTGCTACTACTAGCAGTAGTTTCATTTAATTTGGTGATATAGAAATAGCTAGAATTTATTCTTGCTAGGATTTGTTAGCGAGTTTCATTTAGTTTAGGTGGCAGTAGCAAATTTAGGTTTAGGAAATTTAGGTTTAGGTGGCGGTAGCAAATTTAGGTTTAGGAAATTTAGGTTTAGGTGGCAGTAGCTTAGGTTCATCCATTCTCTGCGGCTACCTAGTTGCTCCTCAGTAGCTTAGGTTCATCCACTGTGCTATGTGCTTGCTTGTTGCTGCTGCTATGTGCTTGCTTGTTGCTGCTGCTATTTTGGGAAGTATATGGTTTTCCCTTACATGTTTATTCAACACAACTGTTAAAAACAATTTGAGATTTTTAAACCTGGGTACCTTACTCTGTCGAAAGCATACAAGTATCTTGTAGGCTTTCAAAACTAGAAGGCTGAAAAAATTGTTTGTGTTCTTGACATTTGGAGTATTTTTGCTAATGATGTGTGTATTGATTCCAGCCTCTGTACAAGTAACACCACAATTGTTTTCACTGAAATGAATAACCACCATTTTGTACTGTACATGTACACTCAAATATGAATAACAACAGATACAATCAAACTAATATATACCATATTGTCATTCTTTCACAGCCCTGGAACAAGAGCACCTGACCGTCGCTGCCGCATCTTCCTCGACCCGGAGCAACAGCTCACCTCTCGGAGACTCCACGCGACTCACGGTGAGCTTGCTGCTGCTTGCTACTGCCGCTAGCTGCTAACTGCTGCTGCTTGTTAGCTGCTAGCTGCTAGCTGCTGCTGCTAGCTAGCTGCTGCTTGCTAGCTGCTTGCTGTTGCTGCTAGTTGCTGCTTGCTGCTGCTGCTAGCTGTAGCTGCTGCTTGCTGCTTGCTAGCTGCTAGTTGCTGCTTGCTGCTTGTTGCTGCTTGCTGCTTGATGTATGTCCATGGTTAGCTGATGCATATAGCTAGCTGATGCATGCTGTTGAGTGCTCAGCTGGTGGAGGATCAACTGTATATGTGCTATGGTGTATATGGAGGAACAATTGTATATGGAGGATCAACTGTATATGTGCCATGGTGTATATGGAGGAACAATTGTATTTGTGTCATATTCTTGTGCAGGGATCGACTGAGTTGCCCATTATCGCCGAAATGTTGATTCATTTCCGTTTCGGCGAAAATGGGGAACTCATATGTCCAAAAATTAGCATAGGTCATGCCCAATTTTTCCGTGAAATCTTGCGCTAACTTTATGCATTTTTTTGTACTTAGTTCGAACATGGCCAACAACGAAGAGGCCGGCGGCAGCGGCAGCAAGCCATTCTGGATGCTAACCGATGAAATGGAGGTGATGGAGTCACAACCTCGCCGCGACGACAGCGAGGATGATGGCACCGATCCAGAGTACCGAGCGGATGATGCCGCCGAGGATGACACCACTGATGGTGCCGACGAGGATGACACCACGGATGGTGCCGGCGAGAATGACACCGGCAAACCGAAGAAGCTACGGAGGGAGCTTCGCCCGAATGTGCTCAGCACTGTGAAGCGGGCATTCACCAAAGTGAACGCCAGTGGGCATCCAACGGCGCCCCCTGATTTAGTCAAAGGGTACGCAACCCAACTCGGGTGCATCCTCCGGAGCACGGTCTCGATCAACACCGAGAACCTCAGGCATCCTGACCGAGCGAATTTGCGCACCCTCCTCTTCAAGAAGCTGCACGAACGATACGAGTTCCCGGTGGACTGCTCAGAAAAGCGTCTCATGCGGAACAATGTGCACAATGCCGCCCTCACGAAGATGAGCACCGCCCTCGCTAGTTGGAGGAACCGAGTGAAGAAAATGATTAATAGTGGTGAGAGTTACGAGAAGATCAAGGAGTCAAATCCCTCGATCACCGAGCAAGACTACGCTGATTTCAAGATCAAGTGCGAGAGCGAGTCAACGTCGGATTCTAGTCAGTGGGGGAAGGACATGCGAAAACTGAACTTAGGCACCCACAAACTTGGTCCTGGCGGTTTTAGGGTGGCGCAACCGAAATGGGACGCCGCGGATGAGGAGCGTGTGAAGAACGGCCTCGAGCCCCTCTTCTCGCAATACCAAAACAAGCAAACCAGGAACTTTCTCCTGGCTCGGTACCGTATTGACCCGAAAACAAAGGAGCTCACCACCACTCCGGAGGTGAAGCAGTTTGAGGCTCTTACGGTAAGGAATGCACCCGCTTAATTAGCTCCTTTATGGTTGCATCCTTATTGATGAATCCAAATTTCTAAATGGTTCATGCATGTTCCTCCCGTAGGCTAAGGAGGTTGCTTGCGGAAAGTGAAAAGGAAGCTAGTAGCGGCGCGGGGTCCACGAGCTCCTCGCGAGTGTGCCCCTTGGGACAACCCTTTAAATAGGGCGTTGAATGCCCACAAGAAGAGGGATCCATTGAGTAAGCCGACGTCGGCTGGTCGTGTGGTCGGCGAAGGATGCTCTATGAAATGGTCAGAATACTATAAGTCGGGGAAAAAGGAGAAAAAGGCCACCATCGATGAGAAGGAGGTCGCACATCTCAAGGCACAAGTTGCGCAGATCCCGACATTGGTCGAGGAGCAAGTGCGGCAACAAGTGCAACATATCGTGGAGACCCAAGAGAGGACGCAACGACAACAAGTGGAGGACCAAGTGGGCACGACGCTTAGCTCCATCATCCCTACCTTGGTTGCTGGTCTGGACACGTGGTATAGGGGAGGAAAAAAGGGGCCTCCCCCGGTTCCCAGTTTCACGGGCAGCAACTCCCACAACGTGGAGCCATCGGTGAGTCCGCAGGCAGCAACAATGGTGTCTCCGGCGGCGCCAACATTGGTGGCTCCGGCGGCGCCAACCTTGGTGGCTCCCGCGGCGCCAACCTTGGTGTCTCCCGCGGCGCCAACCTTGGTGTCTCCCGCGGTGCCATTACTTCAGCTCAATGCACCCGTCGCTGCGGATAATACGCCGCCCGGCACCGCGCCAACAAGCGGCCACTCCATCAGTTGCACGCCCGCCGCCGGCGGTGCCTCGACCTTAGCCGAGCTGGACGCCATCACGGTAACCAACCCTCGGCCAATGACTTCCATATCCTTGCCTTTGACTAGCTAGCCATCCCTAACGCCCTACATGTTTTCCGCAGAGCTCCGCCGTCGACGTCCCATGCACTCTCCTGCAGTTTGTGAACGGCGAGTTGATCGATGTTGCCACGGCCAAAATCGTTCAACCGAGCAAGCGTCAGTTACACGGTAGACCCATGCAACCCGACGTGTATAGGATTCAACTGGTTCGGGTGCTTAGCGGCTATGACGACATGCTACCTCCCTTTCAACCCCATGGTGCCGACGAAGATGAGGTCCTTACCCTCCAGCATTGCTTAAATTGGTCCATGGTTTGGCCAAAGAGCCAGATTCGTTTGGGGGCGAGGGACACCACCCCACAGACAGCACCCCCAGCCGTGCCGGCGCCAAGCCATGGCAAGAACACCCCAACGGTGCCGCCATCAGCTGATGAGAACATGCAGATGGCACAGGATCCGAACGATGGTCCGGACGAGGACAGTACGTTCGCCAACCTTGAATGCAACTTCGATTTTGGGGTGTACTACGATCTCAGTAGCCAACCCTCTCAAGCTGCCGCCGAGGGGAAAACCTATTGCAACAAGCGGCGCCTATTCTGTTCTCAGGAGACGCCTCCAGCTGCCGACTTCACCGAGACTCAGCCGATAGCCAAGGTGAGAAGTGTTATCGGTCCTAACACACCGAAGAAGGCTTGCGAAGAGGAGAATACGAGTCCCGATAAATACGAAGCCGAAGGGACGGAAAAGAAAGAAGAAGGAAGACAAGTACGCCGGCCAGCCAGGCACCTATACGTGCTCAGGACGGGCCACCAGTGCCCAAGAATATTGAGTCGAGGGTGCATGTGTCGGGTGAGCGGATGCTAATTAAAAGATTGTACGATGCTGCACCCGGTCCTATGCGATCTCTGGTTGACGGTATTCAGTTTATGGAGGAGCGGCGTATCAGGGAGAAAGATCATGGATACCCGGTGTATGTTGCCAAGGTGCCCTCGGGCCATGGCTTTGTCGATAGTGGCTTCGCGGAGAAGATCTTCCTGCGGTATGATGACATCTTCGCCATGCTAAACAGTTATCCGCTGCACTACACCTTCATTCGCCTATACTCGCTCAGCAAGGCGATGCGGATCATTAGACACAACATTCCGGACATCGCGATAGCCGACCCCTTCTACATGCGTGCCGTCCACTTGGCCACCGCCGGAGACCGGGTAGTCGCGAGTGAATACCTCAAAGGCTTCTTTCTAGCGAACCAGAAGAAGTGTAACCTCCTCCTGCCTGTATTTCCCGAGTAAATCACCCCCTCACCATACCGGTCTTAACTCGTGATTTTTTTAGATTTCAATCGTCATGTTCTTAAACATTATGTGTTCTACGCAGAGACAAAACCTGCACACTCATCTCCATAACCCCGAAACATTCCGTGGCCACATACCTCGGTGCGGATGGTAAGTCAACCACGGACTACACGAATGTCAAGGCCGTACTTGATGATGCTCTCAATGGCTACGTCAAAGCGAAAGGCCACATGGAGAGGCCAAATGTTAGGTACGGGAAGCATGTGTTCAAGCACCAAACAAAGTTTCCTGCGTCAAGAAGCCGCCTTCTAGTAACAAGGATGCCTACTATGCCCTCTATCACATGGATAAGTTCATACGGGACCAGCAGCAGCTTACGCTACCCGAGCATCTCAGAGACTGGGCCAACAAATTGTCGCGGGTCCCTGACGACGACATCAAGCAAGACTTCTTCCGCATCCAAGTAGAGTTTTGTGAAATCATCCATCAAGATGTCGTTAGAAGCGCGGGGGAGTTCTACGCCGGCTATCAGCTGTCAAACAGTGACATAGACACAATGCTCCAAATGCAGGGTGACGACTACCTCTCATGGATGTGCTTGAAGAAAGGCGGCGGTTTTATCCATGCTCCGAGAAAGTCTTGATGTGCGAGCCTAGTTATGTAGTTGTGAACTAAAGACGAGCTTCTGTTGTAATAAACTTTATCCAGAACTTTACTTGCTATTAATTACTAGTTCGGCTATGTTTGTGAACTTATATATATGGCTCTGTCGTTTTCCGCACTTGATTTGGTCGTTAATTTTGTTTGCATATGCCGATGATTAGAATGGTTGGTCACTTGTACACTCGGGGGTGGAGCAAGCGAGCCTGGTGTGATGGCACAAATATCCATGTCTTGTGCATCCTACCTGGCCTCGCTTACTCCATCTCTGAATGTTAAAATTTGTTTTGACCAACAATGTATGAAGCATTCCATTTAGTTCATACTAGCTACTTATCTCTTGTTTGAGTTGGCACTTCTTAATTGTATTGGCCGATGATTAGAATGGTTGGTCACTTGTACACTCCATGGTGATGTAAGCGAGCCTGGTGTGATGGCACAAATATCAATCTCTTGTGCATCCTACCTGGCCTCACTTACGCCATCACGGAATGTTAATATTTGTTTTGACCGACAAAGTATGAGGCATTCCATTTAGTTCATACTAGCTACTTATCTCTTATTTGAGTTGGCACTTCTTAATTGCATTGGCCGATGATTAGAATGGTTGGTCACTTGTACACTCCGTGGTGACGTAAGCGAGCCTGGTGTGATGGCACAAATATCAATCTCTTGTGCATCCTACCTGGCCTCACTTACGCCATCACGGAATGTTAATTTTTTTTTGACCGACAAAGTATGAGGCATTCCATTTAGTTCATACTAGCTACTTATCTCTTATTTGAGTTGGCACTTCTTAATTGCATTGGCCTTTCTTCCATTGTAGTGCCAATGATTAAATTTTATGGTCACTACACTTGGGGGAGGCGCCAGTGAGCCTGGTGCGATGACACAAATATAAATCTCTTGTGCATCCTACTTGGTCTCACTGACGCCTTCCCTAAATGTTAATATTTGTTTCGACCAACAATGTATGAGGCCCTTGTCATTCTTCCATTTGATTTCGTATTTCAAAATGCCGATGATTAGAATGTTTGGTCACTTGTACACTCGGGGGAGGGGCTAGTGAACCTGGTGCGATGACACAAGTATCAATCTCTTGTGCATCCTACTTGGTCTCACTAACCCCTTCCCTGAATGTTGATATTTGTTCCGACCAACAATGTATGAGGCATGCCTTTTAGTTCATACTACTTGGATCGTTTTTGAGTTTGCTCTTATTCGTTGCAAACATCTATGAGCGTGCACTAATGTTTCTTTGGCTTGTGCATATGTACGCAGATATGACGTGGTATGTCGTGTACAAGGGAAAGGTTCCCGGAGTCTACAACGGCGGGAGGAGTGTCGGAGACAGGTTCACCGTTTTAGCGGTAACAGACTACAAAGGGTACACCACTAGAGCGGAGGCCGAAGATAGATACGCACGCTATTTGGCGGGAGAGAGGAGGGAGCGGAGGAGGAACCGGATGAAGACCACTATCATCGGGATGGTGCTAGTAGTGACTCTAGCTCTCTTCTATGTGATTGTACTTTAGATGATCGATCTTGTGTAACCACTAGCTCATTTGCGACTTTGTAACCCCGTAACTTGCATTGTAACCTCGTAACTTCTCTAATGTGAAATCTTGTGAATCATGTGGGGCTAATGTGAAGAACTATGTATGGATGAGCTGTGTTGTTGTGTATATGTGTTATATATCCTGTATTGTGCTATTGTACTGTGATATACAACCTGTATAAATACCTGCCAGGATACAAAAAAATCGAAATTGTAGCAGTGGCGCACTGGTTGCCCATCAGTGGCGCACTGCCACTAAGTAGCAGTGGCGCACTGCTCTGGCTCCAGTGGCGCACTGCCCTGTGATCCCCTCCGATTCTAGCAGTGGCGCACCAGGCACTTCAGCAATGGCGCACGTCATGGAGACAGCAGTAGCGCACGTCCACACGCAGCAGTGGCGCAGCACCTCGCTGAAGCAGTGGCGCACCCCGAAACCTAGCAGTGGCGCACCATGTCTAGACAGTAGTGGCGCACTGCAGCTGACCAACAGTGGCGCACCACTTTGGAGTAATAGTGGCGCACTGCTGGACATGTCAATGGCGCACCACGCAGTGCGCCACCGTTATCAAGGCTAGTAGTGGCGCACCACTAGTGCGCCACTACTAGGAGTTAGCAGTGGCGTGATAACAGTGGCGCACCACTAGTGCGCCACTGATGGCTATATGTGGTGCGCCACTGAATGCCTTTTTCCTAGTAGTGGGGTGGTGGGGGACCTAGCTGTGCATCAATCACATATTGCAGATTTCCGCCATTGAGGAAGATCCTCACATGACGGAACCAGTCGGTGAAGTTGCTACCATTGTTTTTAAGCTTTTCTTTCTCTAGGAACTGGTTAAAATTGATTGATGGGGACGCCATGATCTACAACATATATTTGCAATAGTTTAGACTAAGTTTATGATAATTTGAGTTCAAATTTTAATTCAACAAAATTAAAAACTAGGTGAACTCCCACTCAAAACAATATCCCTCGTATTGTCTTAGTGATCACACGAACCAAATCCACCACACCAAGTCCGATCATCACGAGACAAGATGTAACTTCAATGGCGAACACTCAAAGTGTTCATCATATCAATCATATGACTCATGCTCTACCTTTCGGTATCCCGTGTTCCGAGACCATGTCTATACATGCTAGGTGATAACCCACAAGTATAGGGGATCGCAGCAGTCCTCGCGGGTAGTAAAACCCAATTTATTGATTCGACACAAGGGGAGACAAAGAATACTTGAAAGCCTTAACAACTTAGTTGTCAATTCAGCTGCACCTGGAAAAAGACTTGCTCGCAAGAGTTTATCAGTAGTAACAATTTTATAGCAGTAGCAGTAGTGAAATAACAGCAGCAGAGTAACAGAGACAGCAGTAGTGATTATAGTAAACAGCAGGATTAAAATACCGTAGGCACGGGGACGGATAACGGGCGTTGCATGGATGAGAGAAACTCATGTAACAATCAAGCGGGGCATTTGCGAGATAATAATAAAACGGTGTCTAAGTACAAAGCAATCAATAGGCATGTGTTCCAATTATAGTCGTACGTGCTCGCAATGAGAAACTTGCACAACATCTTTTGTCCTACCAGCCGGTGGCAGCCGGGCCTCAAGGGAATCTATCTGGATATTAAGGTACTCCTTTTAATAGAGTACCGGAGCAAAGCATTAACACTCCGTGAACACATGTGATCCTCACATCACTACCATCCCCTCCGGTTGTCCCGATTTTGTCACTTCGGGGCCATTGGTTCCGGACAGCGACATGTGTATACAACTTGCGGGTAAGACCATAAACAATGAATATCATGATGAAATAATAACATGTTCAGATCTGAGATCATGGCACTCGGGCCCTAGTGACAAGCATTAAGCATAACAAGTTGCAACAATATCATCAAAGTACCAATTACGGACACTAGGCACTATGCCCTAACAATCTTATACTATTACATGACCAATCTCATCCAATCCCTACCATCCCCTTCAGCCTACAGCGGGGAATTACTCACACATGGATGGGGGAAACATGGCTGGTCGATGGAGAGGCATCGGTGGTGATGGTGGCGATGATCTCCTCCAATTCCCCGTCCCAGCGGAGTGCCAGAACGGAGACTTCTGGCTCTTAAGACGGAGTTTCGCGATGTGGCGGCGTTCTGGAGGGTTTCTGGAGACTTCGACTTCTTCCCGTGCGTTTTTAGGTCGAAGGCAATAAGTAGTCCGAAAGAGGGCGTCGGGGGCCAGCCGAGGCCGCCACACACTAGGGCCGCGCGGGCCCCTCCTGGGCCGCGCCGGCCTAGTGTGTGGGGCCCTCGGGCCCCCACCTGGCTTGCCCTTATGGCTCCGTCAGTATTATGGGAAAATAGGACCTTTCGCATAAATTTCGAAGATTTTCCTGAAAGTTGGATTTCTGCACAAAAACGAGACACCAGAAAAGTTCTGCTGAAAACAGCGTTAGTCCGTGTTAGTTGCATCCAAAATACACAAATTAGAGGCAAAACAATAGCAAAAGTGTTCGGGAAAGTAGATACGTTTTGGACGTATCAACTCCCCCAAGCTTAGCTTATTGCTTGTCCTCAAGCAATTCGAGTTAAAAGCTGAGCGATAAAAGAACTTTCACGAACACATTTGTTCATATGATGTAAATATTCTCATGCTATGGCTAACACTTAGGCAGTTCATAATAAGATACATGCAAATAAGATCATCTAATAGCTATGTCAATCATGGAAAGGTACCAACAATTAATAATAAGCATCATGAATCATGTATATAAGCAGGATTGCAATGTTCATAAAAGAGTATGATAGAGTGGTATCTCGCTTGCCCATATTTGATCAGCAAAACATAAATGCTCAAGCACCTCTGAAGTTCATAGAAAGACTAGAAATAGTGATTGTCAAAGATAAAAGCATCAAAGTTATACCACAATTAATCATATTTTGGGACAAGAATATTATACTAAGAATGACAGTTGTGCTCTCAAGAAAGTGCTCAAAGAAAGGATGGAGACTCAATGTAAAAGTAAAAGATTGACCCTTCGCAGAGGGAAGAAGGGATTAACATGTGCTAGAGCTTTTCATTTGTAAAACAGGAGTAAAATTGTTTTGAGAGGTGTTTGTTGTTGTCAACGAATGATAATGGGTACTCTAACTACCTCGTCAACCAGACTTTCAAGAGCGGCTCCCATGAAGGATGTTATCTCTACCAGCAAGGTAGATCATCCCTCTTCTCTTTTGTTTACACACGTATTTTGGTTTTATTATGGGTGACACTCCCCCCAACCTTTGCTTACACAAGCCATGGCTAACCGAATCCTCGGGTGCCTTCCATCAATCACATACCATGGAGGGGTGTCTATTTGCAATTTAAGTTGCTTACTGATAAATCAGGGCAAAACATGTGAAGAGAATTATTAATGAAAGTTGATTAATTGGGGCTGGGAACCCCGTTGCCAGCTCTTTTTGCAAAATTATTGGATAAGCGGATGTGCCACTAGTCCATATGAAAGTCCGTCAAGAGTAAATGACAAGATTGAAAGATAAACACCACATATTTCCTCATGAGCTATAAAACATTAACACAAATTGAGAAGCGTTTTGTAGGTTTAAAGGTAGCACATGAGAATTTACTTGGAATGGTTTGAAATGCCATGAATAGGTATTTATGGTGGACACTCTGGAATAACTTGGTTTTCATGTGTTTGGAGGCACGAGCAGCGTTCCCGCTCAGTACAAGTGAAGGCTAGCAATAGACTAGGAAGCGACAATCAAGAGAGCGATAGACTCGTCATAATCATGCTTGCGACAAAAATAAATTAATGGAGGCATAAAAGTGATACAAGAACTCTGAGGTAAAGCAAATCATCGAGGCTTAATTGACATTTTGTTCAGTCATATGCATGTGTGAGCATGTGCCAAGTTGATTCAAGAGAATTATTCAGAGGAGGATACCACAATATCATACCTATTTATGAATAAAACAATGCAAGCAAACATCCATGACATGCTACTCATATTAATAAATTGGAGCTAAACATGAGAGATCATGAACTACTAGACTTTCTTAAATGACATATACCTCACATGAACCAACTAAGCATGCTCACATGGATGAGTATATGTACAAAAATGAAAACAAATAGAGTTCATACCAGCCTCTCACCACAATCGGATCGTCGAATATCGTCATTATTGCCTTTCACTTGTGTAGCTTGGATAATATGAAATGAAAACCACGCTCCAGCCACCGAAGACCATTGAACTCATAAAGAACTTTACAAAACCAAAGAAGAACAGCAAATATTTTTGGCGTTTTCGAATTTGGAAGCAAGAACAAAAGGAAACAAGCAAACAAAGCAAAATCTTTTTGGATTTTCTTATAGCAAACCAACGATAGCAAATAAAACAAGATAAAAGCAAGAAACTAAAATAAACAAGTGGTGAAGAGAAACAACAGAAATATTTTTGGTCTTTTTGTGTTTTAGGAAAGAAACAAAGTAAGAATAAGAAAATGAAAACTAAAAGAAACACCGAAAAGCAAGATGGCAGAAATCTGCCAAAACTTGACAGCAGTACAGTAATCGATTTTAAATAAATTCTTAAGCTGCTCAGCTCGAAAAGTGTTCAACTAATGAAAGTTAGATAACAACCTGGGGAACATGCAAAAAAATTGGCAGCTCAAAATAACGTTCTGGTTGTGCGCACTAATTTTTTTGGTAACAGTCCAGAATCTATTTTCAGGCAGCACTTCCCCAAATATCATCTCCCTCTCATTAGAAAACCACTCAAAGAAACTAAACAAGTATGTACAAGTATCCAGCAACCATAATATGCAAAGAATGAGTGATGCCGGTATACCTCCCCCAAGCTTAGGCTTTTGGCCTAAGTGGAGATCAATCCCATGGTGCCCATGAAGTAGCACCTCCGTAGTTCGACGAAGATGGATCATATTCCGGGTATGTGCTGGAAGAAGCACCCGGATACGTGACGGTGTAGTCGTAGGAGGGCTCGGCGTCCTCGGAGTCATGCTGCTGGTGGAAGCCTTGTATCTTCAATTGCTCATCCACCTCCTCCTTAGTGCGCGACCATGGTTTCCTGTCAATGCTGAACAAATCTGGTTGCGGCAAAAGGATTTCCCTCTCTTCCCCGTCGACAAACAATATTCTATAGACAATCTTATCTAAACTAGAGTTGGTTGTAACAAATTGATGACTCTTCATAGCAGCAATATCGAGCCTCATAGGAGTTATTTTTACATCATTAGGGTCAAGAGGAAGCTCTAAATATGCTAAAACGCGTGAAGCAATAATTCCTCCAAATATAGGCCCCTTGTTAGACAAGCGGCGAGCAACAAGAGCACCAAGATGATAAGGCGTGTCCCCGAGTGAGTGCAGCAATTAAGAAACCAAGGTGATAGCTAGATATGTTACTAGTGTTCTCCCTACCAAGAATGCTAGTACCAATGTAATAAGCAAAATACTTAATGGCGGGGAGTTGGATGTTTCTTATCTTGCCACGCTGAATGGTGCGACAATCATCATTGGTGATCCCTCGATAGAGCTCCAGCAATTCCTTGGGGTTGTCCTCAATCTTCCTTGCTGTACCTACAGGGGCAATACCCAATGCAGCACAAAAAATTCCAACTTCATAGTAATAGGCTTACCATAGATCTTGAATGCAACTGTCGGGCGAAAGTGCTTATTGTTGAACTTGAAGCTCTCCACAAAGATTTTAGTGAGCGTGTAGTATTGCTCACTCTCATCTCCCACATAGGTGGTTAAACCCGCCCTACCGACGAGGGTCAAGAAATCATCCAACAAGCCTGCATTACTCAAAAAGTCATAACATGGAAAGGATGCAGCATTGGGGACTCCATTGTCCTCCTCGGGTGCGAAGCTAGGTGCGATGAGATCCTCATTATAGGATTGCCTGAATCGGGTGGATGACCTCGAGGGCCTCCCCGTGCTTGTTGTCTCTCTTTCAAACACTTCTCCAAAGTTACAATTATCCATCTTCCTTTTCTGAAATTTTTCAACAAACAATATAAAATTTGATTTGGTGACATATAATTGAGGGAAACTACCATAGGAACTTGCTAGAGTACTAATCATGCATCAAAACTAGTTTCTACCACTTAGAACAAGCATGCAAGCTCACTAAACATGTTACCTACAGCAGCAAAATATTCAAGATATACTCCACCAAACAAAATTCTACTTGGATGGTTGGAGGAGTCACATACCGAAGAGCAAATGTGCCAAATTTCAGACAGAAATCTGGGCTGAGCAAAGAGATCGAGAAATCTGGAGTTCTTGAGCAAAAACGCGAGTGAGAGGAACCTGGTGCGAGTTTTTTCGGGAGAGAGAAGAGAGTGGGAGGAAGAGATGATGAAGTGGGGCAAAGGGGGACCCACACACCAGGGTGGCGCGCCCCCCTTGCTGGCCGCGCCGGCCTGTGGGGTGCCACCCTGGGGTGCCCCACTGGTCATCCCCAGGTGCTCCCAGGTGCATTTTCGAAAAATAGGACCAACGGTATAATTTTTGTGAATTTTTGAAAACTTTGAAAAATGCACATTTCTGGGTATTAAGTTTATTATTACTGGCCAGGAATTTTTTTTGAAATCTCTAATTAACTAAGGAACTTTACAAAACAAAAGTGCTACAGCAAGTAGAACAAGTGGGGGAAGAAAGAGATGTTGTTTACCTCCTCTATGCATATAAAAAGTATTTGTTAACAAGGTTGATCAAGTCTTGCCACCAAATAAATTTTACATAGCATAAGAAGAAATAAACCTCAAATCAATCATGTTACCTTGAATTGTATTGATATGGATCCAATCATAAGATTTTGATATCCTTCTTTAGGCTCATATATAGGACAATCGATAGTTCCAACTTTGATAGTTCTCACATTAGAAATAGTATTAACTCCACATACTTTATCAATCCTCTTGGGGAAATAGACGGTGTGCTCCCTATCATCAACATTGAAAGTAACCTTTCCTTTATTGCAATCAATAACAGCCCCTGCGTTGTTAAGAAAAGGTCTCCCAAGAATAATAGACATATTATCATCTTCAGGCATTTCCAACACAACAAAATCAGTTAATATCAAGCAGTTATTAGTAACTTGAACAGGAACATCCTCACATATACCAACAGGAATAGCAGTAGATTTATCATCCATTTGCAAAGATATATCAGTAGGTATCAACTTATCTAAGTAAAGTCTCTTATAAAGAGAAAAAGGC
>NC_061513.1:300002201-300021207 GCF_022539505.1 Lolium rigidum
TTGTGAACGTGATTGTCCTCCTTTCTCAATAACCCTAGGTACATATTTATAGTCCAAGGGACTTTCTAATTTGGACGTACACCTAACCGTGTACGGGGTAAACTCTATCTTTTAATTCTAAACTAAGATGTAATCTACTATAATATACAGATACACGGGCAATCTAGCCCAAACTCGTCGTGCAAGGCCGCTTCAAAGACGCTCCACGTGTATATCCTTCAAGCCCATCTCAATTACGGCCCATCTCCTGATTTGGCCAAAATCCGGTGATAACACATTTATATCTATCTCTTGTGCATCCTACCTGGCCTCGCTGACGCCTTCCCTAAATGTTAATATTTGTTTCGAACAACAAAGCATGAGGCATTCCATTTACTTCATACTAGCTACTTGTCTCTTATTTGAGTTGGCACTTCTTAATTGCATTGGCCGATGATTAGAATGTTTGGTCACATGTACACTCTGGGGTGAGGCCAGTGAACCCGGTGTGATGGCACAAATATCAATCTCTTGTGCATCCTACTTGGCTTCGCTGACCTCATCCCTGAATGTTAATATTTGTTTCGACCAACAAAGTATGAGGCATTCTATTTAGTTCATACTAGCTACTTATTTCTTATTTGAGTTGGCACTTCTTAATTGCATTTGCCTTTCTTCCATTTTAGTGCCGATGATTAAATTTTATGGTCACTACACTTGGGGGAGGCGCTAGTGAGCCTGGTGCGATGGCACAAATATCAATCTCTTGTGCATCCTACTTGGTCTCACTGACGCCTTGATGCGCGTAGATGTACACGTCCGTTGGGAACCCCAAGAGGAAGGTATGATGCGCACAACAGTAAGTTTCCCTCAGTATGAAACCAAGGTTATCGAAACAGTAGGAGCCAAGAAGCACGTTGAAGGTTGTTGGTGGAGGAATGTAGTGCGGCGCAACACCGGTGGAATCCGGCGCCAACGTGGAACCTGCACAACACAACCAAAGTACTTTGCCCCAACGAAACGAGTGAGGTTGTCAATCTCACCAGACTTGCTGTAACAAAGGATTAACCGTATTGTGTGGAAGATGATTGTTTGCGAAGAAAACGAGTAAAACAAGTATTGCGAGTAGATTGTATGCGATGTAAAGAATAGGACCGGGGTCCACGGTTCACTAGAGGTGTCTCTCCCATAAGATTAAAGCATGTTGGGTGAACAAATTACGGTCGGGCAATTGACAAATAGAAAAGGGCATAACAATGCATATACATGATATGATAAATATAGTGAGATTTAATTGGGCATTACGACAAAGTACATAGACCGCCATCCAAGCTGCATCTATGCCTAAAAAGTCCACCTTCGAGGTTATCATCCGAACCCCTTTCGGTATTAAGTTGCAAGCAACGAGACAATTGCATTAAGTATGGTGCATAATGTAATCGACAACTACATCCTTAGACATAGAATCAATGTTTTATCCCTAGTGGCAACGAGCACATCACAACCTTAGAACTTTACGTCACTTCGTCCCAGGTATCAATGAAGGCATGAACCCACTACCGAGCATAAATACTCCCTCTTGGAGTTAAGAGCAAAAACTTGGCCGAGCCTCTACTAATAACGGAGAGCATGCAAGATCATAAACAACACATAAACAATAGATTGATAATCACCATAACATAGTATTCTCTATACATCGGATCCCGACAAACACAACATATAGAATTACAGATAGATGATCTTGATCATGTTAGGCAGCTCACAAGATCCAACAATGAAGCACAATTAGGAGAAAACGACCATCTAGCTACTGCTATGGACCCATAGTCCAGGGGTGAACTACTCACTCATCACTCCGGAGGCGATCATGGCGATGAAGAGTCCTCCCGGGAGATGAATCCCCTCTCCCGGCAGGGTGCCGGAGGTGATCTCCTGAATCCCCCGAGATGGGATTCGCGGCGGCGGCGTCTCTGGAAGGTTTTCCGTATCGTGGCTCTCGGTACTAGGGGTTTCGCGACGGAGGCTATTTGTAGGCGAAAAGGGCAGCCTCGGAAGGGGTCTGGTGGGGCCAGACACTAGGGCGGCGCAGCCAGGGCCTGGGCCGCGCCGCCACCATGTGTGGGCCCCACGTGGCTCCTCTGCGACGGCTCTCGGGTGTTCGGATGCTTCGGGGCAAAATAGGAACACGGGCGTTGATTTCGTCCAATTCCGAGAATATTTCCTTACTAGGATTTACGGAAACCAAAAACAGCGAGAAAACAACAAGCTGGCTCTTCGGCATCTTGTTAATAGGTTAGTTCCAGAAAATGCGTAAATACGACATATAATGTGCATAAAACATGTAGATATCATCAATAATGTAGCATGGAACATAAGAAATTATCGATACGTTGGAGACGTATCAGCATCCCCAAGCTTAGTTACTGCTCGTCCCGAGCGAGGTAAAACGATAACAAAGATAATTTACGAAGTGACATGCCATCATAATCTTGATCATACTATTTGTAAACATATGTAATGAATGCAGCGATCAAAACAATGGTAATGACATGAGTAAACAAGTGAATCATAAAGCAAAGACTTTTCATGAATAGTACTTCAAGACAAGCATCAATAAGTCTTGCATAAGAGTTAACTCATAAAGCAATAAATCATAGTAAAGGTATTGAAGAACCACAAAGGAAGATTAAGTTTCAGCGGTTGCTTTCAACTTATAACATGTACATCTCATGGATATTGTCAACACAGAGTAATATAACAAGTGCAATATGCAAGTATGTAGGAATAAATGCACAGTTCACACAAGTGTTTGCTTCTTGAGGTGGAGAGAAATAGGTAAACTGACTCAACAATAAAAGTAAAAGAAAGGTCCTTCAAAGAGGAAAGCATCGATTGTTGTATTTGTGCTAGAGCTTTTATTTTGAAAACATGAAACAATTTTGTCAACGGTAGTAATAAAGCATATGAGTTATGTAAATTATATCTTACAAGTTGCACGCCTCATGCATAGTATACTAATAGTGCCCGCACCTTGTCCTACTTAGCTTGGACTACCGGATCTTCGCAATGCACATGTTTCAACCAAGTGTCACAAAGGGGTACCTCCATGCCGCCTGTACAAAGGTCTAAGGAGAAAGCTCGCATTTTGGATTTCTCGCTTTTGATTATTCTCAACTTAGACATCCATACCGGGACAACATGGACAACAGATAATGGACTCCTCTTTTAATGCATAAGCATGTAGCAACAATTATTATTCTCATATGAAATTGAGGATATATGTCCAAACTGAAACTTTCACCATGATTCATGGCTTTAGTTAGCGGCCCAATGTTCTTCTCTAACAATATGCATGCTCCAACCATTAAGGTGGTAGATCCCTCTTACTTCAGACAAGACGGACATGCATAGCAACTCACATGATATTCAACAAAGAGTAGTTGATGGCGTCCCCAGAAGCATGGTTATCGCACAACAAGCAACTTAATAAGAGATAAAGTGCATAAGTACATATTCAATACTACGATAGTTTTTAAGGCTATTTTGTCCCATGAGCTATATATTGCAAAGGTGAATGGAAATTTTAAAGGTAGCACTCAAGCAATTTACTTTGGAATGGCGGAGAAATACCATGTAGTAGGTAGGTATGGTGGACACAAATGGCATAGTGGTTGGCTCAAGGATTTTGGATGCATGAGAAGTATTCCCTCTCGTTACAAGGTTTAGGCTAGCAAGGTTATTTGAAGCAAACTCAAGGATGAATCGGTGCAGCAAAACTCACATAAAAGACATATTGTAAACATTATAAGACTCTACACCGTCTTCCTTGTTGTTCAAAACTCAATACTAGATATTATCTAGACCTTAGAGAGACCAAATATGCAAACCAAATTTTAGCAAGCTCTATGTATTTCTTCATTAATGGGTGCAAAGTATATGATGCAAGAGCTTAAACATGAGCACAACAATTGCCAAGTATCACATTATCCAAGACATTTTAGAATTATTACATGTAGCATTTTCCAATTCCAACCATATAACAATTTACCGAAGAAGAAACTTCGCCTTGAACATTATGAGTAAAGCCTAAGGACATATTTATCCATATGCAACAGCGGAGCGTGTCTCTTTCCCACAAAGTGAATGCTAGGATCCATTTTATTCAAACAAAAACAAAAACAAAAACAAACCGACGCTCCAAGTAAAGAACACAAGATGTGACTGAATAAAAATATAGTTTCGGGGGAGGAACTCGATGATGTTGTCGATGAAGAAGGGGATGCCTTGGGCATCCCCAAGCTTAGACGCTTGAGTCTTCTTAAAATATGCGGGGGTGAACCACGGGGGCATCCCCAAGCTTAGAGCTTTCACTCCTCTTGATCATAGTATATCATACTCCTCTCTTGACCCTTGAAAACTTCCTTCACACCAAACTTCAAGCAAACTCATTAGAGGGTTAGTGCACAAATAATTCACATATTCAGAGGTGACACAATCATTATTTACACTTCTGGACATTGCATAAAGCTACTGGACATTAATGGATCAAAGAAATTCATCCAACATAGCAAAAGAGGCAATGCGAAATAAAAGGCAGAATCTGTCAAAACAGAACAGTTCAGTAAAGACGAATTTTAAAATGGCACCAGACTTGCTCAAATGGAAAAACTCAAAACTAATGAAAGTTGCGTACATATCTGAGGATCACGCTCGTAAATTGGCAGATTTTTTCGAATTTTCTACAGAGACTTGTGCCCAGATTCGTGACAGACATGACAATGCTGTTTCTGCGCAGCGATCCCAAATATAACATCAACTTTAACATAGAAACTTTACTTGGCACAAAAATATGATAAGGAGAGGTTGCTACAGTAGTAAACAACTTACAAGACTCAAATATAAAACAAAGTACTGTAGTAAAAACATGGGTTGTCTCCCATAAGCGCTTTTCTTTAACGCCTTTCAGCTAGGCGCAGAAAGTGTAAATCAAGTATTATCAAGAGATGAAGCATCTTCAGCGGGGTTTGGAATTTTCTCAACCAAGCATAGTATATTGGATACATAAGTTTTAGCGTCTCCCTTTTCAATAGACTTGGGCTTGCTATTCTCATCGAACAAATTTTCAGGAACAAGCCAAGCATAGTTATTTTCTAGTGCATCATTCATAGCTAGGAGTTTACATGGTATTGGTGCTTTGATCTCCCCACCATAATTAATATTATTAGTGTACCTTATTCTATCCATGTCCATTTTTTCAAGGAGACCAACAAAATTAGTATGAGAACCTAGCATATTAAATTTAGCAAAAACCTTTCTAGCCTCTCTTGCTAGACCACCAAATTCTCTAAGAAGAGTTTCTAAAACAAAATCTTGCTTTTCCCCTTCTTCCATATCACCCAGTGTAAGAAACATGTGTTGGATTATAGGATTGAGATTAACAAATTTAGTTTCCAACATGCGAACTAAAGCAGCAGCAGCAATTTCATAGGTAGGTGCAAGTTCTACCAAGTGTCTATCTTCAAAATCTTCAGTAATACTAACATGATTGAAAAATTCTTCTATATTATTTCTCCCAACTATAGACCCACGTCCTACCGGTATGTCTTTTGTGGTAAAATTAAAAGGAAACATGATGCAATAAGCAAAAAGTAAACTAGGCAAACAAAGTAAAGACGAGTAACTAATTTTTTTGTGTTTTTGATATAGAGAGCAAGACAATAAATAAAGTAAAACTAGCAACTAATTTTTGTGTGTTTTGTTTAGGTGCAGCAAACAAAGTAGTAAATAAAATAAAGCAAGACAAAAACAAAGTAAAGAGATTGAGAAGTGGAGACTCCCCTTGCGGCGTGTCTTGATCTCCCCGGCAACGGCGCCGGAAATTTATGCTTGATGCGCGTAGATGTACACGTCCGTTGGGAACCCCAAGAGGAAGGTATGATGCGCACAGCAGTAAGTTTCCCTCAGTATGAAACCAAGGTTATCGAACCAGTAGGAGCCAAGAAGCACGTTGAAGGTTGTTGGTGGAGGAATGTAGTGCGGCGCAACACCAGTGAAACCGGCGCCAACGTGGAACCTGCACAACACAACCAAAGTACTTTGCCCCAACGAAACAGTGAGGTTGTCAATCTCACCGGCTTGCTGTAACAAAGGATTAACCGTATTGTGTGGAAGATGATTGTTTGCGAAGAAAACGGTAAAACAAGTATTGCGAGTAGATTGTATGCTATGTAAAGAATAGGACCGGGGTCCACGAGTTCACTAGAGGTGTCTCTCCCATAAGATTAAAGCATGTTGGGTGAACAAATTACAGTCGGGCAATTGACAAATAGAAAAGGGCATAACAATGCATATACATGATATGATAAACATAGTGAGATTTAATTGGGCATTACGACAAAGTACATAGACCGCCATCCAAGCGCATCTATGCCTAAAAAGTCCACCTTCGAGGTTATCATCCGAACCCCTTTCGAGTATTAAGTTGCAAGCAACAGAGAATTGCATTAAGTATGGTGCGTAATGTAATCGACAACTACATCCTTAGACATAGAATCAATGTTTTATCCCTAGTGGCAACATCACATCACAACCTTAGAACTGTCTGTCACTGTCCCAGGTATCAATAAAGGCATGAACCCACTATCGAGCATAAATACTCCCTCTTGGAGTTACGAGAAAAAATTTGGCCAGAGCCTCTACTAATAACGGAGAGCATGCAAGGTCATAAACAACACATAAACAATAGATTGATAATCACCATAACATAGTATTCTCTATCCATCGGATCCCGACAAACACAACATATAGAATTACAGATAGATGATCTTGATCATGTTAGGCAGTTCACAAGATCCAACAATGAAGCACAATTAGGAGAAGACGACCATCTAGCTACTGCTATGGACCCATAGTCCGGGGGTGAACTACTCACTCATCACTCCGGAGGCGATCATGGCGATGAAGAGTCCTCCGGGAGATGAATCCCCTCTCCGGCAGGGTGCCGGAGGCGATCTCCTGAATCCCCCGAGATGGGATTCGTGGCGGCGGCGCCTCTGGAAGGTTTTCCGTATCGTGGCTCTCGGTACTGGGGGTTTCGCAACAGAGGCTATTTGTAGGCGAAAAGGGCAGCCTCGGAAGGGGTCTGGTGGGGCCAGACACTAGGGCGGCGCGGCCAGGGCCTGGGCCGCGCCGCCACCATGTGTGGGCCCCACGTGGCTCCTCTCTGACGGCTCTCGGGTGTTCTGGATGCTTCCGGGCAAAATAGGAACCTAGGCGTTGATTTCTTCCAATTCCGAGAATATTTCCTTACTAGGATTTCTGAAACCAAAAACAGCAGAAAACAGCAACTGGCTCTTCGGCATCTTGTTAATAGGTTAGTTCCAGAAAATGCATAAATACGACATATAATGTGCATAAAACATGTAGATATCATCAATAATGTAGCATGGAATATAAGAAATTATCGATACGTTGGAGACGTATCACGCCTTCCCTAAATGTTAATATTTGTTTAGACCAACAATGTATGAGGATCTTGTCATTCCATTTGCTTTGGTATTTAGAAATGCCCATGATTAAAATGCTTGGTCAGTCTTACACTCTGGGGTGGAGCAAGTGAGCCTGGTGTGATGACACAAATATTAATCTCTTGTGCATCCTACCGTGCCTCACTGACTCCATCCTGAAATGTTAATATTTGTTTTGACCAACAATGTATGAGGCATTTATTTATTATATCCTAGTTGACTCTTATTTATGTTGGCCTTCTTCGTGGATCAGAGAAGGAACCGGATGAAGACCCCGATGCAAGCGAGAGCCTGACGGGGAGAGAGGAGGGAGCAGATGAGGAACCGTATGAAGACCCCCATGCAAGCGAGCCTGGCGGGGAGAGAGGAGGGAGCATAGGAGGAACCAGATGAAGACCACTTTGTATCTCGAGATGGTGAAATTTGGATGAATTAAGAGTTGTATGTAAAACATTTGAGAGTTGCCACTATATATGTATCTCGATCGGGCTCTAAGTAATGTGATGATGATGTTTATATTATATCTGTGTAATGTACATGATATTTATATTATATTTTCATATTTCTGTATATAATCGGTATAATATATGTATATTGCTGTATATAATATGTATGTGTATAGTAGGCATTACAAAATCGTGTATAATACGAGCACATTCTGTAGCGCACTGAAGACTAATTATGTGGCGCACCGAAGCACTGGTGTGCCACATAATTCCTTAATTTTGTGGCGCATGGGCTGGTGCGCCACAGAATTATTATTTTTGTGGCGAAGATTATGTGGCGCACCACACATGCGCCACAAAATATGTATTTTGGTGCGCCACTAATGAGGATTTTCCTACTAGTGTCAGTCTTAGAGCAAAATAATGTATATAATTACTATTTATATAAATTTTCTAAATATAAAAAATATCAGTCATAATTTTGATTGTTGCTATTTACTGTAAATGGATAGCACCCATTTATTATGAAAGTTAATTTAGATCAAAATGGACTTAATAATATGAATGTGAAGAAGGAAAGTTACAGGAATGTAGCTTCCCTAACTTGCCTCCTTAAAGTTATAGGATCTGCTTCCGACTCAGCTGGGTAAGAGAGAGGAGAGGAGTTAGGTGGGTGAGGTTGGAATGGTTGATCTATGGGTCCCACTGCTGCCTTTGAAAATGAATTGGAATTTCTAGGGACCTTTTTGCAAAAGGTTGCACAGTTTGGATCAGTCAACCATTGCCATGTCAGCAAATACAGAGCTATACGACGAGCCAGTGACCTAAATAAGCACTACTTCATATTTAGTGACCGTATGTGTTGTATTTCTAAGGTCGGTGACCGTATTGATTTGGGGTGCCAAGTTCTGGTACTGTCCATGCATTTTACTCTTACTCTCGGGTGAAGAAGTTAGATGGTTAGAACATCAGTCTGGTACCCAGCCCACCAAGGATTAAAATCCAAATTTAATACCTTGATGTCTTAGAAAAAAGAATAATATTTAGATGGCTATACCCGAATCTAATGTGTGAATGTAGTCCGTGCGGTCCTACGAAAAGATGAAAATACACTTTCAAGCAGCAACGAAACAACGACAATGGATGTAATATGAATTTATATTTCTCAAAAATCATATGATCATACATACATACATTGGCAGGGGGAGTGGGGGGCAGGTGCCCCACCCCCTCCCACGACCTTCACTTTCATCAAACTCGCTCTGGATCGGCCTCGGGTGGCCATCTTTCTCACGACAGATGTCTGATGGGCCTTACAACTAGTCATTTCACAATCTCTACCGCCTTGGCATCCCAGAAGGGCCTCACCAGCATCCAGACCTTCCTTGGGAGGCCATGGAAGAATCACGCTCGGGTGGTTTTTCATGGGTTGCTCCACTGACCGCATCTTTAATGCAGATGGTTGGGTATCGGGGAACATGTCCCAAGGCCCGATGCCATCGTCCGACCAGGATTTCCACATATACTACGGGAAGTACAAGAAAGATGGAGACGGGACCTACATCCTTCACCTCGTTGACTGGAATGGAATGTGGGAATGGGGAAAATACACCCCTAACCCAGCCCACGCCGCATCAAATTAACCTAATCTCCCAACCTAGACCAAATCAAAAATATTAGTCGTTTGACCCGTCCTGCGAGTTTTTTCCTCCACACCTCCACCGCTCTGCCTGCATAATGTGGCTGCAGTCTGAACCCACGGGTTGAACACATGGTTTTTGGAAAAGCTGGGCATGGCCTCAGCTTTTCTACTGGTACATGGTAAGCTAGTCGTTGTCACCTAGCTGCATGTGTACTGAATTCCAGTAGGTTCATACAATTGCGGTGTTTTTTCGAAACCGAACCATACCGCCCTAGTCCGTTTCACTATTGGAACCGTTTCAACCCAAACCAGTTAAATCCATTGCATAACACACACCAAAAACACCATTCCCAACCGTATCGTTCCCAATGGAATTGGAATGGGTTCCACGTCATCCCGTCCGACTAGGAGCAAAAACAGTTCACGGCGGGCAAGTTCATCCACGTTGGTGACTAGCTTCCCAAGCGGGTGTCGCCTACTACTTTAGCCTCAAACTCATACTGTTTCTTCATTCCAAACCTTCGTACTTACGGAGATACTCTGCTTTTCCTGGTAATAAATAGGTGGGCGTAGAGGCGAAGGTGAGGTGCGGAGGGGCCTTTGCCCCCCAACGTATCCGTTGCACCGATCCCAATTATGCACTGGGTGCACCAACATGTTTCTCGACCATTGGATGGAGAAACAATGGCCCAAATGCATACACGAGCTGTGCTCTAGCATATTTTCCCACACAACCTTCAACTTCATAGGAATCAACCCGCACTTTAGTTTGATGGGCTTTCGTGTGGTGCATTGTTTTCCAAACACCCCTATACTTTGTGGTTATCAACCCGCAGTTTATCTCCATTGAGTCACAAGTGGTCAGTCATGTCAAGTTTCCGAGAGTCAAATCTGAATAAGCGGGAGTGTGGATTGATTCAATTGAATAGCAAGGTTCTTCCTACATATGTGACAACAACCATTGGATCTTGGACATCATTTCTCCATCCGACCAAATAGACCTTGGTGCAGCCGGTGCACAACTTTGGTTGATGCACCTCCCCCCAACCCACCCATGCTCTTTCCAAAATAAAGGGCTCCCTAAGATATTTATTTTGTAAATCAATTTTATATTCTTCGCAACCTTTTCCACACATGGACACATGTGTGTTTCTTCATTTGTGTTTGGAACACATTATGACCCACACAGTCCCTTTGCTTCATCTCTTCAGGATTTATATGCGGTATAACTCAGGCTAAATGGAAGAGCTCTACAACATTAAGCACATAGATTTTCGTGGGTCTAGAATGAATAAGTGCTTGTACAAGCAAATGTGTGGAGGGTGGACATTTTCACCGCCCCATCCTCTTTCCAAAATCGAGGCTCCGAAGTAGTAAGTTCTCAAAAATACGCTGAGCTACACTCGCCCCCTCGTGGTGACTACTCACACATCTGCACGACTTCGTTGATTTTGCATCTAAATCTTGTGCTGATGAATGCTATGTATCCACCCACATGACATCGTCCATCTTGCATATGAATCGCAAAAGAGCGTTCGCGAGACTACGAACGCCACATATTCACCCAAACAAATCGAAAGGAGAAAAGAAGCAAATGAATCTTCATGATCCTCTAATGGGCATGGCGCTGGATGTGAGGGACTTCTTCACCGATAAGCGACCACATCAAATCTCGAAATATTGATCTTCATTTCTGAAGAATTTATTATATGGCATGTGTACCCATGGGTCCAACATATCATCGGCATGCTTACAAATTCCACCATCGAGGTGGAGCTAAGATTCATAGCATTCCGATGTGATGCAATCAACTACAAAAGAAACAAAGTTGAGTCAACTAATTTGGGGTAGAGGGAGTACAAGCCAATGTTGATAAGCAACTAGAAGATTTTTTTAACAATCATGCATGTGCTCCGCTCCTAATAATTACTCAATGTAAGGGAAATGAGTTCTGCACTAAAAAAATGGCCGGCCAAAAAGTAGCTCCTCCACAAACTTCAAGTTTGCCACCTACTTGAAGTGCACAAACATCGAATGGTCGGCTTAAAACAGACCACGGCTGGCATATGGTTGCCCATAAGAAAAACGAGATAATTGTTGCCAAAACAGAGTGAAGGAGCTCGTAAAACAACAAATGAGCGTGTCAAAGCAACAAAAACACACTTTCCAGGTCAAGCAATTTAACAAATTTGATTCGCTTTCTCAAACTAATACAATTTCAAACAATAGAAAAAACCCAGGCTAGCTCGGTGAACATTCTGTTGAGGTCAAAACTTTGAATCGTCGCTCAAATCAAAATTGCGGACGACCTGTGACTGCCCATCCCAAACAGATTCTAAAATAGTTTTGAACCCATCAGCATAATAGTTATAGGGACCGATGACATAGGCATCTCGAATGGGCCTGCCGAAGAAGGTACCCGGGGTTTACTGAAGGCCCATTACCCGAAGATTATAAAGCCCGGAAGCCCAATAAAGCGTCGATATGGAAGATAGAGATAGATTAGGAATAAAGAGATTTGTAATTATATGAGACAAACTCAAAGAGTCTCTCGCTGTTTTGTAACTTGTACGATACGAAAGCCTCGGCTCCACCTCCTATATAAGGGGGAGCCGAGGGAGAAAGAAAGGATCGATTCATTGTCAACACCAACCCTAGTTTTTAGCAGCCGAGCACCTTGTTGGCTGAAACCTTCGAGATCTACTTGCCCTCTACTTTCCGCGAAACCCTAGTCTACAATCTGTAGGCATTGAAAAGTTAGAACCTTTTCAATTAGAGCCGTCTGTGGGAATTGGAGGCGACAAGGAGCTGATCTCGATGGCATCGACAACATCTTCGACAACATTGTCAACATCATCGGTAGCAAGCAACGCGATGGACGGAGGTAAACAGATCAAAACTGGTCTCGTTGATTTTGTTCCTCACCCTCCCACCCGTGTGGATGCATATGCGTATCTGGAGGAGCCAATGGAGATGACGTTCGGGAGCTTCCACTTCCGCGTCGGGAAAGAAGCATCGCATCATCTCGCGGTACCAAATTCTTCAGGTCCGTCAGCGGTCGATTCCGATTTCTCAGGATCGTCATCATCGTTCGAGTCAGGCGACAAAGAGATCTCGCCGTCAAGCTTCACCAAGCCCGCTTCAAGCGGAAAACTCGCCGACATCTTCGGCAGCATGTCCTTCGGGTCGTATGCAGACTCAGATCTAAGCAGTGACTCGGAGAGCGTCGACAGCTTCGACTTCATCGACAGATGTACTTCTATTCGGGAGGTCTTCGCCGATCTATACTACTGTGTCACCGACCCTGAAGAGGAAGCCAAAGCTACAATATATCATCAAGTCTATGCAATTGGAGATTCAAGTCGCCAAGAGGATGAAACATCAGAGGCTTTCGATGATTTGGGAAATCCATACATCGATCCCGCTGATCTCACGCGAGGATTGGGAAATAAATACGTCGGGCCCACACCTCGCCAGAAGTTACAACTTCCACAAGCAGCTTGGGACAGAGCATCAAGAGCCATGAATGGCACAGAGCCGATGACTACCATAGCCACGGCAGAAGAGCTGCAAGCATATCAATATAAACTATCCCGTGTTGGACGAGAACTCGAGAAACAGAGAATTGTACTCAAACAACGAAAAGCTGCAGCCTCTGCGTCAAGCGTGCGTAGAGCTGAGTTATGTCGACAATCAGGAACTTCGGGAGATAACCACAGAGCAGCGCGTGCAAGGGGAAGATCTCGCCTGGTGCATATACCTGAGCATGAGCGGGAGCACCTGATCCAGAACCTCGACATGTCCTTTATGTCGATGGATACAAGAGGGAATATCATCCCCAAAACACCGGAAGCTGGATACATGCCGACTCAAGCCTATATACTAGCATCAAGGCCACCTGCAGGAGACCCAAGAGAAGCACTGTATTAGATGGCCATGGCGGGAGTTGGATTCATGGGAACAGCGTTCGAAAGCTCAAGCACACCACAACCCGAAAGTGCTCCGAGGCAAAATAGTCCTCGACCCACCACGGTGGCGCGAGATCCTCCACGAGCAGATGAGACGAGAAATATAGAGGCACAAGCTCGAGTGGACGGAGCACGTGAAAATAGATCCAGGCGACACTCGCCAGAAGTCGATGAAGAGGATATGTGAGGACTCCTCTGCTTTACTCGACGAGTTTGCAGAACGCGGGTATCTTCTGGCTTCAAGTTGCCAGACGGTTACAAAAAGTTCGATAGTTTGCAAGAACCCGAAGATTGGCTAATCGACTACTTGGAAATAGTAAAACTGTTGGGAGGATCTAGGGCAACGGCTATGCAGAGCGTCCAAGTCCATCTTAGTGGAGCCGCAAGATCATGGATAAATAAGTTACCAGTAGGATCCATCGACAGCTGGGAAACTTTTGAAGACTTGTTCGTGAAGAACTTCCGTTCCACGTGCAAGAAGCCTGCATCCATAGAGCAACTAAGGGCTTGCAAGCAAAATATGGTGAACCAATGAGGATGTACATCCAGTGGTGGAACATCATAAAAAATTCGGCGGAAAACTTATCCGACGAAAGAGCAATAGATGCATTTGTCGCGGGAATCCAAAGGAAAGACTTCATCGATGACTTGGGCAGATCCAACCCGAGGATAATAGCGGAACTCATGGATATAGAAAATCGCTGGGCAGATGGAGAAGATGTCGTGCAAAATAAGCGGCATAGGTCACCCGAGGAAGATCGCAACAGAAACAACAATCAAAATAGACGACAATATTCTCGTCCATACGCAGATTACGACGGTCCTAGCCAAGTGGCGGCTGGCTTCCGAGGAAATAGCGGAGGAAATCATCGGGAGGACTATCAGAGAAGCAACGAGCAGCGCAATGATCATAGGGATGCACCAAGTCCTAGCAGGCAAAACAATCGCCCAAGGTATCAGAGGACATACAATATATCACCCGAAGATCTTCTGAACGGACCATGCCAGATGCATTTTTACCTCGACAATGATGGAAAAAGACAGTCAGGCCATCTTCAGAAGGACTGCCGAACTTTCCAAGCTCTGCATAGATATGCGGGACACGCCAATACACAGGCAGCGAGGAGGGAGCATGTACAGGGGCCAAGGAGTGAAGTACATCTGCCACCTCCACCCGCAATAACTAGCGCAAACCAACATCAGTTGCAATTGGCGGCAGCTCCAGCCAACAATGGCCCTTATATCGACATAACAGGAGCAGTGTCGATGATTCAGAAAGGCAGACCCTCGAACAGGGCGCAAAAGGTAATCTCGCGACAGGTACATATGGCAGAGAAGATGCCTCCACCAACGATCGAGTATTTGAATTGGTCGGCACAGTACATCGGGTTCACTCAAGCGGACCATCCACCTCAAGTTCCACGGCCAGGATAATCAGCTATGATCTTACCAGCTGTGATCGCGGGATTCGAAGTTTCGCGCATATTCATAGATGGAGGGAGCAGCTTGAACCTCATATACACAGATACATTGAGGAAGATGAATTTATCTATGGCAAACTTGACACCAACGGACACGCGTTTCCATGGCATCACACCTGAGAAGCCGAACTATCCATTGGGAAAGATCTCACTCGACGTTAAGTTCGGAACTCGAGATACAAAAGAGAGAAGCTGGAGTTCGAAGTTATAGATTTCGCATCACAATATCAAGCTATACTGGGACGACCCGCATATGCTAGGTTCATGGCGGTGCCACACTACACATACTTGTTATGGAGAGTTCCTGGTCCCAATGGCCCAATCACAATCAAGGGGAACTTCGCCTTGGCAGATAAGTGCGACAAGGATTTTCACAAATTATCGGAAACCTTCGGGATGCAAGAGGAGTATAACACGTCGAGGATATTGACTGATTATGATGTGTTACCTCACGGAGGAAGGCCACTTAAGGAGCAAATCTTCGACACCTCCAAGAACTCTAAGGAAGTACAGATTCAGCCGACAGATCCCAAGAAGACGACATCTATCAAACCAAACATGGATAGCGCATAGGAAAGCGCGCTCATCGAGTTCCTCCGTGAGCGCTGGGAAATCTTCGCATGGTGTCCAGCTGACATGCCTGGAGTACCCAGGGAACTTGCCGAGCACCCCCTCAATCTGGATCCACGAGCCAGACCAATTCGACAACTTTGCGGCGTTTCTCCGAGCCAAACCGCAAAGACATGCTATCTGAGATTAATCGACTCAGAGAGGCAAGTTTTATCAAGGAGCTGCACACCGAGGCCACATGGGTCGCTAACCCAGTGCTGGCCCCGAAGAAAAACACTGGTGTCCTTCGCATGTGCGTCGACTTCACGTGTCTCAATAAACATTGTCCAAAAGATCACTTTCCCCTCCCGAGGATCGATCAAATTATCGACTCCACAGCGGGTTGTGAACGTCTTTCCTTCCTGGACGCGTATTCTGGTTACAACCAGATCCGCTTAAAAGAAGAAGATGAAGTCAAAACAGTTTTCATAACCCCTTACGGCGTATTCTGCTACAGAACAATGCCCTTCGGGTTGAAAAACGCGGGAGCCACTTATTAGCGGATGATGCATAAGTGTCTCACCATGCAGATTGGCAAAAACGTCCAAGTGTACATCGATGATGTCGTCATAACAACAAAGCAAGGATCATCCTTGATCGATCATCTCAAGGAGACCTTTGACAACCTCGACAAGTTTCTCCTCAAGCTGAACCCGACAAAATGTTCCTTTGGTGTTCCTGCGGGAGAACTCCTCGGGTACTTGGTGTCAGCAAGAGGGATCGAGACCAACCCAGAGAAAATTCAAGCCATCGTGACGATGAGGAAACCAAACAAGCTCAAAGAAATACAGCAGCTAACTGGATGAGTCGCAGCTTTTTGCAGATTTGTCGCCAGGTTGGGAGAAAAAATGTTGCCGTTCTACGCGCTGATCAAGTAAGGGGAAAAGTTCGAGTGGAACGAAGAAGCAGACAAAGCTTTTGAGCACCTCAAGCGTACAATCTCGACACCTCCAATACGGGTAGCTCCAAAGGAAAAAAGAACCTCTCCTGTTATATATCGCTGCCACACCTCAGGTGGTCAGCACAACCCTGTGGTGGTGGAAAGAGAAGAAGAAGGGAAAATCCATAAGTTCAGCGGCCGAAATACTTCATCAGCGAAGTTTTATCGCCATCAAAGCAGCGTTACCCGCAGTATCAGAAACTAGCATATGGAGTGTTTACGATAGTAGTGGTCAACGAAGCACCTCTCTCCAACATCTTAAACAATCCAGAAGCTACAGGACGTGTCTCCCTTTGGGGATTAGAGCTTTCCCCTTGGGACATCACTTATGAGAAAATAAAAGCAATAAAGTCGCAGATTCTGCCAGACTTCGTCACAGAGTGGATGGAGCTGCAAAACACGGGACCTTCGGATTTATCGAGTACCTGGCTTATGAACTTCGACGGGTCCAAGAGATTAGAAGGAGCTGGATCAGGCGTGATACTTGTGTCACCCCAATGCGACAAAATGAAGTACATACTGCGGATGACGTTCCCCAATGCGTCCAATAACGAGGCAGAATATGAAGCACTTATACATGGGATGAAGATGGCAAAGGTGTGCGGCGCCACTCGCCAAAAAATCTTCGGCGACTCTCAGTTGGTAGATCAAGAAGTGATGAACAAGTGTGACGTAGTCAATGACAACATGATAGCATACAAGGAGATATACAATGAACTCGAAAAACTCTTTGATGGCTGCGAAGTTAACCATATTAGCAGACTCAACATCGATGAAGCCTACGTTTTGACAAACATCAGGTCGCAGTGCTTACCAATACCACCTGGCGTATTCTGGGAGGAGATAAGCGAGAGATCAACCAAGGCGAAGAAAATACAAAATCAGCCGAAGAAGGGAAAATTAGGAGTGTTGCAAAGGTGCGTCACACCCGAGGAAGGAAGAGTTATACTGAAAGAGGTACACGAAGGAGTATGCGGCCACCACGCAAGCAGTCGAGCAATAGCAGCCAGAGTTTTCAGGGCAAGTTTTTATTGGCTAACAACAATAGAAGACGCAAAAGACATAGTACGCACCTGCAATGCGTGCTAGAGATTTGCGGCAAAACCTCACTCTCCGGCAGCAGAGTTGATGCCAATACCATTGCTTTGCCCTTCACACAATGGGGGCTCGATATGGTGGGAAAACTACACAAGTCCTGGCCAGGGGGACACGTATATTTGCTAGTAGCTGTCGACAAGTTCACCAAGTGGATCAAGGCAGTACCAGTAACTTCGGCAGATGCAGCATCAGTGGTGAGTTTCATCAAGGGCATAGTTTTTCGATTTGGCGTCCCCAAGAGCATAGTTACAGACAACGGCAACAATTTTACCTCCAAAGAATTGAAGGCATACTGTGAAGAGGTAGGTATCAAACTACATTTTGCATCGGTGGCGCACCCGCAAACCAATGGTCAAGTCGAAAAAGCGAACGACATCATCTTCAACGGCATCAAGAAGCGCATGTTAACACCATTGGAGAAAGCTCGACACACCTGGATTGATGAGTTGCCTAGCGTGCTATGGAGAATACGAACAACGCCCAACACAGCAACGCAAGAAACTCCGTTCTTTTTGGTCCACGGAGCTGAGGCGGTGCTCCCGATAGAAATAGAGCATAATTCTCCGAGAGTCACAGAGTATGATGAAGAAACTTCAAGGAAGGCGCTAGAGGACTGATAGGGGGTTGCCCGATCTTCTCAGTAAGCGACGGGTGGTGATGAACACGGTGGTGTATGCAGCGGAGGGAATCGATGATTTGGTGAAGATAACTTGTATGACGCCGACAAAGTCTCTCGATTGATTCCTGTAGCCAATGCAACAGATCTCAACCCTACAAGATATTCGCAACTCCACACACTTGCGCACGTAGCCGCCGACCACGAAGCGGTAGATTGCAATCTTCTAATCCCCAGTGGAACAACAGATCACACAAACTTTCAGTAGCATAAAACTCCAGATCGCAACAAATTGGAGAGTTGGGGAACAATAGTTTTGCTTAGCAAACAACTATGAACTAGGGTTTATCTTAAACGTGGTCTAAAGAAGCTAGGGGGTCGTCCAAGGCACTTATATAGGTGTCCGGGACGAGTTCTGGTCGAAAGATACAAGTAAAACCGACCCAGAATAGATCTGGTCGAGACAGACTCGGACATGTCCGGTCTGGAATCCGGTCAACCGGGCTGTGGACCGGGCGGTCCGGTCTGTGGTCCGGTCGACCGGGCGGCAACCGGAAACCTCGCAACTTTCCGGTTTCTGCCCGGTACGATGCGTCTTTTCCGGTTGGCGACCGGTTGGCGGCCGGTCAACCGGGCCAGGGACCGGGCTGGCCGGTCTGGGGGCCGGTCTGACCGGGTGCTGGACCGGCCTGGACTTCTTC